>NW_026642621.1:0-1228 GCF_028554395.1 Pezoporus wallicus
CCTCGGTTTCCTACCTAAAAGTCCATTTGAATCCAAATTCTCAGGTGGTGTCTCTCAGCTGCCCAGCAGCACAGTTAGTACAGCACGAACGTTTGGCCTCTGCTCCCACAGCAGAAGAGCCAGGATTGAAAGCTGGTGCTGGACCTGTTCAGCACACAATCCCTTTACATTGGTGCCTCCATCGTTGCTTTCACTGCTCACTTTCATACAGGAAAAGCATTTGAATGGAATCAGTCCAGAGCCTGCTCTCTGCTGCGCAGCAACACAGTCAGCACAGAATGAACAGTGGCATCTGCTCACACGGCAGAAGGAGCAGCAGGGAAAGCTAGTGCTCTGCTTCTTCAGCACACAAGCAGCTTTGCAACGGGGTCACCATCATTGCAGTCTCTCCTCGGTTTCATACCTAAAAGTCCATTTGAATCCAAATTCTCAGGTGGTGTCTCTCAGCTGCCCAGCAGCACAGTTAGTACAGCACGAACGTTTGGCCTCTGCTCCCACAGCAGAAGAGCCAGGATTGAAAGCTGGTGCTGGACCTGTTCAGCACACAATCCCCTTTACATTGGTGCCTCCATCGTTGCTTTCACTGCTCACTTTCATACAGGAAAAGCATTTGAATGGAATCAGTCCAGAGCCTGCTCTCTGCTGCGCAGCAACACAGTCAGCACAGAATGAACAGTGGCATCTGCTCACACGGCAGAAGGAGCAGCAGGGAAAGCTAGTGCTCTGCTTCTTCAGCACACAAGCAGCTTTGCAACGGGGTCACCATCATTGCAGTCTCTCCTCGGTTTCATACCTAAAAGTCCATTTGAATCCAAATTCTCAGGTGGTGTCTCTCAGCTGCCCAGCAGCACAGTGAGTACAGCACGAACGTTTGGCCTCTGCTCCCACAGCAGAAGAGCCAGGATTGAAAGCTGGTGCTGGACCTGTTCAGCACACAATCCCCTTTACATTGGTGCCTCCATCGTTGCTTTCACTGCTCACTTTCATACAGGAAAAGCATTTGAATGGAATCAGTCCAGAGGCTGCTCTCTGCTGCGCAGCAACACAGTCAGCACAGAATGAACAGTGGCATCTGCTCACACGGCAGAAGGAGCAGCAGGGAAAGCTAGTGCTCTGCTTCTTCAGCACACAAGCAGCTTTGCAACGGGGTCACCATCATTTCAGTCTCTCCTCGGTTTCATACCTAAAAGTCCATTTGAATCCAAATTCTCAAGCGGTCTCAGCTGCC
>NW_026642622.1:0-1245 GCF_028554395.1 Pezoporus wallicus
CTCCAGGTGACCACTCAGACCCACAACTGACACCCCTCCTGACACACCAGATCCACAACTACCCAGCATGTGGCCCCCTGGACCCACAACGGCACCACAAGTGACCCCCAGCTGAACCCTCGGACCCACAACTGCCCTTCAAGTTACCACCATCGAGCCACAAGTACCCCCAAAGTGCCCTCCTAATGACTCCCCAGACCAACAGCTGTCCACCAAGTGATGCCCCCAGAACCAACACCGCCTCACCAGTCACGCCCCAAACCCACAACTGCCCCCCAAGTGAAGCACACAACTGCCCTCCAAGTTATCCCCAAGTGATTCCCCAAAACCACAACTGCCCTCCAACTGCCCCCAAGTGACCCCTCAGATCCAAAACTGGCTCCTGGTGACTCCCCATTCCTACAACTGCCCCCCAAGTGACCCCCCTGTGACTGCACAGACCCACAACTGCCCTCCAAGTGATCCCCAACTGAGCCCCCATACCCACAACTGCCCCACAAGTGACCACCCTGACCCACAACTGCCCCCCAAGTGAACCCCCATACCCACAACTGCCCTTCAAGTTGCCTCCATCGAGCCACAACTACCCCCAAAGTGCCCTCCTAATGACTCCCCAGACCCACAACTGCCCACTAAATGATGTCCCCAGAACCAACACTGCCTCGCCAGTCACCCCCCAGACCCACAACTGCCCCCCAAGTGACCTGAAAGACACCACTCAGGCCATACTGCTCAGGCACCAGATTTGCAGCTGCTTTGCTGGGTTAGGAAACTGCAGTGCCTTTTGCCTAGCCAGAAGGATGGGTTGGTTTAGTTTGCCTCTTGGATCAGTCTGAAGTCAAGATCCTCGCCTCTGTGTGTGCAGAGACAGAGCTTTGCACTCTGCAGAAGTGAGGATTCTGATGAGGTGAGGGGGTAAAAGGTAGATGCTCCTTCCTTAACAGACTTAATGCTTCGTAAGCATAAATGGAATGAAACAGAAATGGAATCGTAGGAAGGACTCCAAGGCACTCAGATTTATTCCACAAGAAGGCTTCCTGTGCAAACACGGCTCAGAATGAATCTGATCGCCAGCCTTTAAGTGCTGCTTCCAAAAAAAACAGGGGAAAATGGGCAAGAAGATTTTCAGAATTATTTCTTTTCCTCATCTCGAGCGAAGCAAAAGACCCAGCTTGTTGCTGAGCTGTTAAACCCAAATGAACAGATCAGCTGTGTAACAGAAAGAGGTGCAGGGACACAGGGCTA
>NW_026642623.1:0-1233 GCF_028554395.1 Pezoporus wallicus
AGGGACCCCAGCACCACCTGGTTCTTGAGCCACACCACCTTGGGCTGTGCACGGGGACCCATGGTGAGACCCACATGGACCCATAGGGACCCATAGGGACACATAGAGACCCCATAGGGACACATAGGGACCCATAGAGATCCCATAGGGACCCATAGGGACCCCAGCACCACCTGGTTCTTGAGCCACACCACCTTGGGCTGCGCATGGGGACCCACGGTGAGACCCACAGAGACCCATAGGGACCCATAGGGACACACAGAGACACATAGAGACCCATAGAGACCCCATAGGGACCCATAGGGACCTATAGAGACCCCATAGGGACCCCAGCACCACCTGGTTCTTGAGCCACACCACCTTGGGCTGCGCACGGGGACCCACGGTGAGACCCACAGGGACCCATAGGGACACATAGGGACCCATAGGGACACATAGGGACCCATAGGGACCCCATAGAGACCCCATAGGGACACATAGGGACCCATAGGGACCCATAGAGACCCCATAGGGACCCCATAGGGACCTATAGGGACCCATAGGGACCCATAGGGACACACAGAGACCCCATAGGGACACATAGGGACACATAGAGACCCCATAGGGACACATAGGGACCCATAGGGACTCCATAGGGACCCATAGGGACACATAGAGACCCCATAGGGACCCATAGAGAACCATAGGGACACATAGGGACACATAGAGAAACCATAGGGACACATGGGGACACATAGGGACCCATAGTGAGACCCATAGAGACCCATAGAGTGTGAAATGAGCCCCAAACCACCCCCAAACCAGTGTAAAACGATGTCAAAGCAGCCCCAAACCAGCTTGAAATGAGCCCAACCCAACCCCCCTCAGATCCTCCCCCCATCGCCCCCCACTTATGGGGCAGAGGGGGACCCCAACCCCTCCCCATAGCCCCCCCTTACCTTGGGGTACCCACGCACAGCGCAGTTGAGGGCCGTGCTGTACCCGGCCACCGCGCTGCGGTCCACGAGTGGGGTGAGGAACTGGGGGGCAGAGCGGAAGTCGTGCTCCTGGAACTTGGGGGGCTTCAGGTTCAGACCTGGGGGGGGGGAGAACAGGGACAGCTTCAATGGGGGGAACCCCCCTGCACCCCAAAAGGGAGCCTTGAGGGTGCTTTGGGGATGCTTTGGGGATGCTTTGGGATGCAGGAGGAGTGCTCCAGCCCCACATAACCCCACATAAACCCCATTAGGACCC
>NW_026642625.1:0-1248 GCF_028554395.1 Pezoporus wallicus
ATCCCTGTACCCTTCTCCCCCCATCCCCTCTCCCCCCTCCCCATATCCCTGTACCCCCCCTCCCCCCCCCCCCCCCCCCCCCCCCCCCCCCCCCACCCCCCCCCCCGCCCCCCCCCGCGATGTCTCCACTCCCTTCCCGCTCCTCCCCCGCAGGTTCCGTGTCCGTCAACAGCCGCCGGACCCCGTTCCTGGCCGGGGGGGACTCCGAGGAGCTCTGGTTGGACTCGGGGCTCTTCCTCGGGGGGGCCCCCGCGGGGTCCCCGCTCCCCCCCTCGCTTTGGGCCTCGCCGCGGGGGGGGGGGTTCGTGGGGTGCGTGCGGGACCTCGCGATCCACGGCCGCGCGCGAGACCTTCCCGCGCTGGCGGCGGCGCGCCCGCACCCCGGCGTGGCGCCCTCCTGCGCGCGCCAGCCCGCGCGCCACTGCGACAGCGCCCCCTGCCGGCACGGAGGACTCTGCAGGGAGGGCTGGAACCGGTTCACCTGCGACTGCCTCGGCACCGGCTACCTGGGAGCGCGCTGCGAGAACGGTGAGGCCGCCGCGCCCCATAGCGACCGACCCGCCCCATAGCGACCGACCCGCCCCATAGCGAACGAACCGCCCCATAGCGACCGACCCGCACATAGCGACCGACCCGCCCCATAGCGACCGAACCGCCCCATAGCGCGAACTGCCCCATAGCGACCGACCTGCCCCATAGCGCCCCAACGAACCGCCCCATAGCGAGCGATAGCGACCGACCTGCCCCATAGCGACCGACCCGCACATAGCGACCGACCCGCCCCATAGCGACCGACCCGCACATAGCGACCGACCCGCCCCATAGCGACCGACCCGCACATAGCGACCGACCCGCCCCATAGCGACAGACCCACACATAGGGACCGACCCGCCCCATAGCGCCGGACCCACACATAGGGACAGACCACACATAGGGACAGACCCACACATAGGGACCGACCCACCCCATAGGGACCGACCCGCCCCATACAGACAGACCCACACATAGGGACAGACCCCACACATAGGGACCGACCCACCCCATAGGGACTGACCCGCCCCATAGCGACAGACCCACACATAGCGACGGACCCACACATAGGGACCGACCCGCCCCATAGCGACAGACCCCACTCCCATAGGGACCTGAATTCACCCCATAGCGACAGACCCACACATAGGGACAGACCCACACATAGCGACAGACCCACACATAGGGACAGCCGCCCCATAGGGACCGACCCACACA
>NW_026642628.1:0-1227 GCF_028554395.1 Pezoporus wallicus
TAAAATCCATGTCACATATCCTTTGAAACCAGGAGCAAAACTCAAGGAGTAATAGAATTGGGGATGACTTTAAAAATTACATTGGAAATTTCATTGTTGAGGCTTGGGAGGTTTGTACTTGTAACACTAGTCATGATTCTGGAGCATTACATTCAGGACTGCAGATCTTCAGTATGAGTACTGAGACCTAGGGCTGATCTGAGATCAGCCAGACATTAAATCAGGGGAGACGAGTTAGACCTCTTGCAAAATAATTCAAAGGAGACTGGTCTTAGTTTATGATGTTGCTACTGTTCCCACTCATTCTATTTTGTAAGATTACAACCATGTTAGCTTGGACTGGGATAGCTCAGAGGTTCATCCCAACTCTCACTGCCAGCTAGTCACTTAACCTGCTGGGTTAACACTGACATTGGCTGTCCAGATTTTCTGATAGCTGCAGCATTGAGATATTCACTGAGTCGGCAACCCTGACTTTAAATTAAGAGGTCACTTTCTAACAAATTTTATTAAGACTCTAAAATCTCTCTGAAGGGCAACAATCGCATTTGTGAATTTCTGTGAGATTTGCAGGAAAAATGAGATACTGGTATATTGAGACATTTATAAAAGGTCATTAGGAATTTTGATTAGTGAGGAAGTAATTTGATTGCACGAGTTTGAGGGCATTTCATCAGATGAAAATAAAGAAGGAAGATTCAATATCAGATTCAAATCAAATGAGACCATTTTGCACTGTGTGAGTGACGTTTGGCTGCATTCCTAAAGAACTGTTGCGGGCAGTTCACCTGAGTGACCATAAACCATAATTCACTGAAATAAGCTCTATGCTGCTGTCGTGGTTTAAACCCAGTCAGGTAATTCGTTCGCTCACTTCCCCCCCTTTCTTGCCCTCCCCCTGCTCTCAGAGGGATGGAGAGGAGAACTGAAAAGAATGCAACTCCCACGGGTTGAGATAAGAACAGTTTAGTAACTAAGGTATAACACAAATCACTACTGCTACCACCAGTGATAATAATGATAAAGGAAAGGGGAGAGAATCTGGAAGAAAATGCACTTTCTGCTACTATTAGGGAGAGGGCTATGAAGGAGACTGTACTGTAAATTATCCACCCCTTATTCCATACCATTCACGTCATGCTCAGATCCCACATTTTCAATACACCATCACTCTTATCTCGGTGCACTCTTATCTTAGTGCATGGACAAGTCCCTATAAAGCTGCTG
>NW_026642629.1:0-1235 GCF_028554395.1 Pezoporus wallicus
AGCTAGTGCTGGGACTCTTCAGCACACAAGCTGCTTTGCAACGGTGTCACCATCATTGCAGTCTCTCCTCGGTTTCATACCTAAAAGTCCATTTGAATCCAAATTCTCAGGTGGTCTCTCTCAGCTGCCCAGCAGCACAGTGAGTACAGCACGAACGTTTGGCCTCTGCTCCCACAGCAGAAGAGCCAGGATTGAAAGCTGGTGCTGGACCTGTTCAGCACACAATCACCTTTACATTGGTGCCTCCATCGTTGCTTTCACTGCTCACATTCATTCAGGAAAAGCATTTGAATGGAATCAGTCCAGAGCCTGCTCTCTGCTGGCAGCAACACAGTCAGCACAGAATGAACAGTGGCATCTGCTCACACGGCAGAAGGGCAGCAGGGAAAGCTAGTGCTCTGCTTCTTCAGCACACAAGCAGCTTTGCAACGGGGTCACCATCATTGCAGTCTCTCCTCGGTTTCATACCGAAAAGTCCATTTGAATCCAAATTCTCAGGTGGTGTCTCTCAGCTGCCCAGCAGAACAGTGAGTACAGCACGAACGTTTGGCCTCTGCTCCCACAGCAGAAGAGCCAGGATAGAAAGCTGGTGCTGGACCTGTTCAGCACGCAATCACCTTTACATTGTTGCCTCCATCGTTGCTTTCACTGCTCACTTTCATACAGGAAAAGCATTTGAATGGAATCAGTCCAGAGCCTGCTCTCTGCTGCGCAGCAACACAGTCAGCACAGAATGAACAGTGGCATCTGCTCCAACGGCAGAAGGACCAGCAGGGAAAGCTAGTGCTGGGCCTCTTCAGCACACAGTCAGCTTTACAACGGTGTCACCATCATTGCAGTCTCTCCTCGGTTTCATACCTAAAAGTCCATTTGAATCCAAATTCTCAGGTGGTCTCTCTCAGCTGCCCAGCAGCACAGAGTACAGCATGAACGTTTGGCATCTGCTCCCACAGCAGAAGAGCCAGGATTGAAAGCTGGTGCTGGACCTGTTCAGCACACAATCACCTTTACATTGGTGCATCCATCGTTGCTTTCACTGCTCACTTTCATACAGGAAAAGCATTTGAATGGAATCAGACCAGAGCCTGCTCTCCGCTGCGCAGCAACACAGTCAGCACAGAATGAACAGTGGCATCTGCTCCCACGGCAGAAGGACCAGCAGGGAAAGCTAGTGCTGGGCCTCTTCAGCACACAAGCAGCTTTGCAACGGTGTCACCATCATTGCAGTCACTCCT
>NW_026642630.1:0-1235 GCF_028554395.1 Pezoporus wallicus
CATTTTGCTCAGTTTTGGGCTCATTTTGCTCAGTTTTGGGTCATTTTGCTCAGTTTTGGCTCAGTTTTGGCTCATTTTGCTCAGTTTTGGGTCATTTTGGGCTCATTCTGCTCAGTTTTGGGTCATTTTGGGCTCATTTTGCTCAGTTTTGGGCTCATTTTGCTCAGTTTTGGGTCATTTTGGGCTCATTCTGCTCAGTTTTGGGTCGTTTTGGGCTCATTCTGTTCAGTTTTGGGTCATTTTGAGCTCATTTTGCTCAGTTTTGGCTCATTTTGCTCAGTTTTGGCTCATTTTGGGCTCATTCTGCTCAGTTTTGGCTCATTTTGGGCTCATTTTGCTCAGTTTTGGCTCATTTTGCTCAGTTTTGGCTCATTTTGGGCTCATTTTGCTCAGTTTTGGGTCATTTTGCTCAGTTTTGGCTCATTTTGCTCAGTTTTGGCTCATTTTGGGGCTGTTTTGGCTCTTTTTGGGGCTCATTATGGGATGTCGGGGTACCTCTTGTCACGTGACACCCGGAGCAGTTTGCGCTGGGCCCGGCGCAGCTCCTCCTGGAAACATTCCTGCTCCTGGGGGCGAGCAAAGGATTGTGGGTACAGAGCCCCATAGAGACCCATAGAAACTCCATAGCAATCCATAGAGCCCCATAGAAACCCCATAGAGCCCCATAGAAACCCCATAGAGCCCCATAGAAACCCCATAGAGCCCCATAGAGCCCCATAGGACCCCGCAGAGCCCACAGAGCCCCCATTGAAACCCCACAGAGCCCCATAGAGCCCCATAGGGACCCCATAGAGACACACAGAGCCCCATAGAAACCCCCGGTAGCCCCACAAGCCCCATAGAGACACATAGAACCCATAGAGCTCCATAGAGACCCCATAGAGCCCCCATAGACCACCATATCCCCCCACATAGCCCCCCCTATAGACCCCCATAGACCCCCATACCCCCCATATCCCTCCATATTCCCCCCATATCCTCCCCATATCCCCCCTATAGACCCCCATATCCCCCCCATACACCCCCAGAGCACCCCCATCGCCCCCCTACAGACACCCATATCCCCCCATGTCCCCCCCATAGACCCCCATATCCCCCCCTATAGACCCCCATATCCCCCCTATAGACCCCCATATCCCCCCTATAGACCCCCCTTTAACCCCCATATCCCCCCTATAGACCCCCATATCCCCCCTATAGACCCCCATATCCCCCCTATAGACCCCCATATCCCC
>NW_026642631.1:0-1236 GCF_028554395.1 Pezoporus wallicus
GCTGGGTGTTGTTGCTGGGCTGTTGCTGGGTGTTGTTGCTGGGCTGTTGCTGGGTGTTGTTGTGGGGGTGTTGCTGGGTGTTGTTGCGGGGCTGTTGCTGGGTGTTGTTGTGGGGGTGTTGCTGGGTGTTGTTGCAGGGCTGTTGCTGGGTGTTGTGGGGTTGTTGCTGGGTGTTGTTGCTGGGCTGTTGCTGGGTGTTGTTGCTGGGTTGTTGCTGGGTGTTGTTGCGGGGCTGTTGCTGGGTGTTGTTGCTGGGCTGTTGCTGGGTGTTGTTGCGGGGTTGTTGCTGGGTGTTGTTGCGGGGCTGTTGCTGGGTGTTGTTGCGGGGTTGTTGCTGGGTGTTGTTGCGGGGCTGTTGCTGGGTGTTGTTGCTGGGCTGTTGCTGGGTGTTGTTGTGGGGGTGTTGCTGGGTGTTGTTGCAGGGCTGTTGCTGGGTGTTGTGGGGTTGTTGCTGGGTGTTGTTGCTGGGCTGTTGCTGGGTGTTGTTGCGGGGTTGTTGCTGGGCTGTTGCTGGGTGTTGTTGCGGGGTTGTTGCTGGGTGTTGTTGCGGGGCTGTTGCTGGGCGTTGTTGCGGGGTTGTTGCTGAGTGTTGTTGCGGGGCTGTTGCTGGGTGTTGTTGCGGGGTTGTTGCGGGGCTGTTGCTGGGCGTTGTTGCGGGGTTGTTGCTGGGTGTTGTTGCGGGGCTGTTGCTGGGTGTTGTTGCGGGGTTGTTGCTGGGTGTTGTTGCGGGGCTGCCCCCCGGCCGTGCTGACGCGTGGGGCGCAGCGGGAGGCGCAGGTGAAGTTCCACGTGCTGCTCACCTCCTACGAGCTCATCACCATCGACCAGGCGGCGCTGGGCTCCATCCGCTGGGCCTGCCTCGTCGTGGACGAGGCCCATCGGCTCAAGAACAACCAGTCCAAGGTGGGCACCCATAGGCATGGGTCCCTGTGGGGGGGGCACCCATAGGTATGGGTCCCTGTGGGGGGGGCACCCATAGATAGGGGTCATTGTAGGGGGGGCACTCATAGATATGGGTCCCTGTGAGGGGCATCCATAGGTATGGGTTCTTAGGGGGGGGCACCCATAGATAGGGGTCCTTATGGGGGGGGCACCCATAGGTATGGGTCCCTATAGGGGGGCACCCATAGATAGGGGTCATTGTAGGGGGGGCACCCATAGATAGGGGTCCTTATGGCGGGGGCACCCATAGATATGGGTCATTGTAGGGGGGCACCCATAGGCATGGGTCCCTGT
>NW_026642632.1:0-1253 GCF_028554395.1 Pezoporus wallicus
GTGCTGTGGTCCCATAGGGTCCTATGGACCCATAGGATGCTGGGGTCCCGGGGGATGCTGTGGTCCCATAGGATGCTGTGGTCCCATAGGATGCTGGGGTCCCGGGGGGTGCTGTGGTCCCATAGGGTGCTGGGGTCCCATAGGGTGCTGGGGTCCCAGGGGATGCTGGGCTGCCATGGGATGTTGGGGTCCCGTGGGGTGTCAGGGTCCCATAGGGTGCTGTGGTCCCATACAATGTGGGGGTTCCCTGGGGCATTGGGGACCCATAGGATGTGGGGGTCCCATGGGATGTCAGGGTCCCATAAGGTGTCAGGCTCCCAGGGGATGTGGGGGTCCCATAGGATGTCGGGGTCCCCTGTGGGGTTGGGGTGCTGTAGGCTGCAGGGGTGCCATAGGATGTGGGGGTCCCATGGGATGTTGGGGTCCCATAGGGTGCTGTGGTTGCATGGGATGCTGGGCTCCCATGGGACGTGGGGCTCCCATGGGGTGTTGGGGTTCTCTGGGGCGCTGGGGTCCCATAGGGTGTGGGGCTCCCCTGGGATGCTGTGATCCCATAGGATGCTGTAGTCCCGTGGGATGCAGGGCTCCCATAGGCTGCTGTGGTCCCATGGGATATTGGGGTCCCATGGGATATTGGGGTCCCATGGGATGCAGGGCTCCCATAGGCTGCTGTGGTCCCATGGGATATTGGGGTCCCATGGGATATTGGGGTCCCATGGGATGCAGGGCTCCCATAGGATGTGGGGCTCCCGAGGGATGCAGGGCTCCCATAGGGTGCTGTGATCCCATAGGAAGCTGCGGTCCTATGGGATGGGGGTGTCCCGAGGGATGCAGGGGTCCCATGGGATGCGGGGGTCCCGAGGGATGCAGGGGTCCCATGGGATGTGGGGCTCCCAAGGGATGCTGTGGTCCCATAGGACGCTGTGGTCCCATGGGATGTGGGGCTCCCAAGGGATGCTGTGGTCCCATAGGACGCTGTGGTCCCATGGGATGTGGGGCTCCCAAGGGATGCTGTGGTCCCAAGGGATGCAGGGTCCCAAGGGATGCTGTGGTCCCATAGGACGCTGTGGTCCCATGGGATGGGGGGCTCCCATAGGACATGGGGCTCCCATAGGCCGCTGTTACCCCATGGGACGGGGGGGTCCCGCCGGGCTCATCCCCCAGGATCGGGGTCTCCCGCTCTTCCTGGGCCCCCCGCACCCCAAAGCCCCCAGGAGCCGCTCAGCCCTGGCGCTCGGCCGCAGTTGGGGGGG
>NW_026642633.1:0-12587 GCF_028554395.1 Pezoporus wallicus
TATGGGGCAGTGGGGGGTGCTATGGGGCAGTGGGGGGCGCTATGGGGCAGTGGGGGGCTATGGGGGGCTATGGGGGGCAGTGGGGCGCTATGGAGCAGTGGGGGGCTGTGGGGGGCTATGGGGCAGTGGAGGGCAATGGGGGGCTATGGGGCAGTGGGGGGCAGTGGGGCGCAATGGGGCAGTGGGGGGCTATGGGGTGGGGGGGACCCCATTGAGGGCAATGGGGGGGATCCAAACCCCATTGATGGCAATGGGGCAGTGGGGGGCTATGGGGTGGGGGGGACCCCATTGATGGCAATGGGGGGGATCCAAACCCCATTGATGGCAATGGGGCAGTGGGGGGCTATGGGGGGCTATGGGGGGCAGTGGGGGGGAATGGGGGGCAGTGTGGGGCAATGGACATCAATAGGTGTCAATGGGTATCAATGGGAGTCAATGGGGTATCAATAAATATCAATGGGTGCCAATGGGTGTCAATGGAAGTCAATGGGTGTCAATGGAAGTCAATGGGCGTCAATGGGAGTCAATGGGTGTCAATGGGCGTCAATGGGTGTCAGTGGGCATCAATGGATGTCAATGGATATCAATGGCTCCCAATGGCCCCCAATGGGTATCAATGGATATCAGTGGTTCCCAATGGATGTCAATGGCTCCCAATGGATGTCAATGGATGTCAATGGATGTCAATGGGTGCCAATGGGTATCAATGGATGTCAATGGCTCCCAATGGGTGTCAATGGATGTCAATGGATGTCAATGGGTGTCAGTCAATGGATGTCAATGGCTCCCAATGGATGTCAATGGGTGTCAATGGCTCCCAATGGTTCCCAATGGTTCCCAATGGGTGTCAATGGCTCCCAATGGATGTCAATGGTTCCCAATGGATGTCAATGGATGTCAATGGTTCCCAATGGATGTCAATGGATGTCAATGGTTCCCAATGGATGTCAATGGATGTCAATGGTTCCCAATGGATGTCAATGGATGTCAATGGTTCCCAATGGATGTCAATGGCTCCCAATGGCTCCCAATGGTTCCCAATGGTTCCCAATGGCTCCCAATGGTTCCCAATGGCTCCCAATGGCTCCCAATGGTTCCCAATGGATGTCAATGGGTGTCAATGGCTCCCAATGGATGTCAATGGGTGTCAATGGCTCCCAATGGATGTCAATGGTTCCCAATGGATGTCAATGGCTCCCAATTGCTCCCAATGGTTCCCAATGGTTCCCAATGGATGTCAATGGTTCCCAATGGTTCCCAATGGGTGTCAATGGCTCCCAATGGATGTCAATGGCTCCCAATGGATGTCAATGGCTCCCAATGGTTCCCAATGGCTCCCAATGGTTCCCAATGGCTCCCAATGGTTCCCAATGGCTCCCAATGGTTCCCAATGGCTCCCAATGGCTCCCAATGGTTCCCAATGGCTCCCAATGGTTCCCAATGGCTCCCAATGGCTCCCAATGGCTCCCAATGGTTCCCAATGGTTCCCAATGGCTCCCAATGGTTCCCAATGGTTCCCAATGGTTCCCAATGGCTCCCAATGGTTCCCAATGGCTCCCAATGGCTCCCAATGGTTCCCAATGGCTCCCAATGGTTCCCAATGGTTCCCAATGGTTCCCAATGGCTCCCAATGGTTCCCAATGGTTCCCAATGGTTCCCAATGGATGTCAATGGCTCCCAATGGATGTCAATGGGTGTCAATGGATGTCAATGGTTCCCAATGGCTCCCAATGGCTCCCAATGGTTCCCAATGGTTCCCAATGGCTCCCAATGGTTCCCAATGGATGTCAATGGCTCCCAATGGATGTCAATGGGTGTCAATGGATGTCAATGGTTCCCAATGGCTCCCAATGGCTCCCAATGGTTCCCAATGGTTCCCAATGGCTCCCAATGGCTCCCAATGGTTCCCAATGGTTCCCAATGGCTCCCAATGGCTCCCAATGGTTCCCAATGGCTCCCAATGGTTCCCAATGGTTCCCAATGGTTCCCAATGGCTCCCAATGGTTCCCAATGGTTCCCAATGGTTCCCAATGGCTCCCAATGGCTCCCAATGGTTCCCAATGGCTCCCAATGGTTCCCAATGGTTCCCAATGGCTCCCAATGGTTCCCAATGGTTCCCAATGGCTCCCAATGGTTCCCAATGGTTCCCAATGGATGTCAATGGCTCCCAATGGTTCCCAATGGCTCCCAATGGCTCCCAATGGCTCCCAATGGTTCCCAATGGTTCCCAATGGTTCCCAATGGCTCCCAATGGTTCCCAATGGTTCCCAATGGTTCCCAATGGTTCCCAATGGTTCCCAATGGCTCCCAATGGCTCCCAATGGTTCCCAATGGCTCCCAATGGTTCCCAATGGTTCCCAATGGCTCCCAATGGTTCCCAATGGTTCCCAATGGCTCCCAATGGTTCCCAATGGTTCCCAATGGATGTCAATGGCTCCCAATGGTTCCCAATGGCTCCCAATGGTTCCCAATGGCTCCCAATGGCTCCCAATGGCTCCCAATGGCTCCCAATGGTTCCCAATGGCTCCCAATGGTTCCCAATGGTTCCCAATGGTTCCCAATGGTTCCCAATAGCTCCCAATGGTTCCCAATGGGTGTCAATGGCTCCCAATGGATGTCAATGGCTCCCAATGGATGTCAATGGATGTCAATGGCTCCCAATGGTTCCCAATGGTTCCCAATGGCTCCCAATGGATGTCAATGGTTCCCAATGGCTCCCAATGGCTCCCAATGGCTCCCAATGGTTCCCAATGGCTCCCAATGGTTCCCAATGGACGTCAATGGATGTCAATGGATGTCAATGGATGTCAATGGGTGTCAATGGATGTCAATGGATGTCAATGGCTCCCAATGGATGTCAATGGATGTCAATGGGTGTCAATGGCTCCCAATGGTTCCCAATGGCTCCCAATGGCTCCCAATGGCTCCCAATGGCTCCCAATGGCTCCCAATGGTTCCCAATGGATGTCAATGGATGTCAATGGCTCCCAATGGATGTCAATGGATGTCAATGGGTGTCAATGGCTCCCAATGGTTCCCAATGGTTCCCAATGGCTCCCAATGGCTCCCAATGGCTCCCAATGGCTCCCAATGGTTCCCAATGGATGTCAATGGATGTCAATGGCTCCCAATGGCTCCCAATGGTTCCCAATGGTTCCCAATGGCTCCCAATGGCTCCCAATGGCTCCCAATGGCTCCCAATGGTTCCCAATGGCTCCCAATGGCTCCCAATGGTTCCCAATGGTTCCCAATGGCTCCCAATGGTTCCCAATGGCTCCCAATGGCTCCCAATGGTTCCCAATGGTTCCCAATGGCTCCCAATGGTTCCCAATGGCTCCCAATGGCTCCCAATGGCTCCCAATGGCTCCCAATGGCTCCCAATGGCTCCCAATGGCTCCCAATGGTTCCCAATGGCTCCCAATGGTTCCCAATGGCTCCCAATGGTTCCCAATGGCTCCCAATGGCTCCCAATGGTTCCCAATGGCTCCCAATGGTTCCCAATGGCTCCCAATGGTTCCCAATGGTTCCCAATGGCTCCCAATGGCTCCCAATGGTTCCCAATGGCTCCCAATGGCTCCCAATGGTTCCCAATGGTTCCCAATGGTTCCCAATGGTTCCCAATGGCTCCCAATGGTTCCCAATGGCTCCCAATGGTTCCCAATGGCTCCCAATGGTTCCCAATGGCTCCCAATGGCTCCCAATGGTTCCCAATGGCTCCCAATGGCTCCCAATGGTTCCCAATGGTTCCCAATGGTTCCCAATGGCTCCCAATGGCTCCCAATGGTTCCCAATGGTTCCCAATGGGTCCCAATGGCTCCCAATGGTTCCCAATGGCTCCCAATGGTTCCCAATGGTTCCCAATGGTTCCCAATGGTTCCCAATGGCTCCCAATGGTTCCCAATGGCTCCCAATGGTTCCCAATGGCTCCCAATGGTTCCCAATGGCTCCCAATGGTTCCCAATGGTTCCCAATGGCTCCCAATGGTTCCCAATGGCTCCCAATGGTTCCCAATGGCTCCCAATGGCTCCCAATGGTTCCCAATGGCTCCCAATGGCTCCCAATGGTTCCCAATGGTTCCCAATGGTTCCCAATGGTTCCCAATGGTTCCCAATGGCTCCCAATGGTTCCCAATGGTTCCCAATGGTTCCCAATGGCTCCCAATGGTTCCCAATGGTTCCCAATGGCTCCCAATGGTTCCCAATGGTTCCCAATGGCTCCCAATGGTTCCCAATGGTTCCCAATGGCTCCCAATGGTTCCCAATGGTTCCCAATGGCTCCCAATGGTTCCCAATGGATGTCAATGGATGTCAATGGATGTCAATGGGTGTCAATGGATGTCAATGGATGTCAATGGATGTCAATGGCTCCCAATGGATGTCAATGGGTGTCAATGGATGTCAATGGATGTCAATGGTTCCCAATGGCTCCCAATGGTTCCCAATGGTTCCCAATGGCTCCCAATGGTTCCCAATGGTTCCCAATGGCTCCCAATGGCTCCCAATGGTTCCCAATGGCTCCCAATGGCTCCCAATGGTTCCCAATGGTTCCCAATGGCTCCCAATGGTTCCCAATGGTTCCCAATGGCTCCCAATGGTTCCCAATGGTTCCCAATGGCTCCCAATGGCTCCCAATGGTTCCCAATGGTTCCCAATGGCTCCCAATGGTTCCCAATGGATGTCAATGGATGTCAATGGATGTCAATGGGTGTCAATGGATGTCAATGGATGTCAATGGATGTCAATGGCTCCCAATGGATGTCAATGGGTGTCAATGGATGTCAATGGATGTCAATGGATGTCAATGGGTCCCAATGGATGTCAATGGTTCCCAATGGATGTCAATGGATGTCAATGGATGTCAATGGGTCCCAATGGATGTCAATGGGTGTCAATGGATGTCAATGGTTCCCAATGGCTCCCAATGGTTCCCAATGGATGTCAATGGATGTCAATGGATGTCAATGGGTGTCAATGGATGTCAATGGATGTCAATGGATGTCAATGGCTCCCAATGGATGTCAATGGGTGTCAATGGATGTCAATGGATGTCAATGGATGTCAATGGGTCCCAATGGATGTCAATGGTTCCCAATGGATGTCAATGGATGTCAATGGATGTCAATGGGTCCCAATGGATGTCAATGGGTGTCAATGGATGTCAATGGTTCCCAATGGCTCCCAATGGCTCCCAATGGCTCCCAATGGGCGCCGTGGTGGCGGGGCTCTCACCGGGGGCTGCCGGTAGCGGGGCAGCAGCTCCTGCACGGCCGCCTCGAAGAGGCCCTGGTAGCGCCGGGCGTTCTCGCAGGCGGCCTCGGCCACGCCGGGCTCCGTCTCGGCAACGTCGTCCAGAGCCACGAGCAGCACGGAGATGCGGCGGCAAGAGAGCTGCGCCTGGGGACCCACAAGTGACACAGTGTGGGGCGGGACCCACAAGTGACACAGTGTGGGGCGGGACCCACAAGTGACACAGTGTGGGGTGGGACCCACAAGTGACACAGTGTGGGGCGGGACCCATAAGTGACACAGTGTGGGGCGGGACCCATAAGTGACACAGTGTGGGGTGGGACCCACAAGTGACACAGTGTGGGGCGGGACCCATAAGTGACACAGTGTGGGGCGGGACCCATAAGTGACACAGTGTGGGGCGGGACCCACAAGTGACACAGTGTGGGGTGGGACCCACAAGTGACACAGTGTGGGGCGGGACCCACAAGTGACACAGTGTGGGGCTGGGACCCATAAGTGACACAGTGTGGGGCGGGACCCATAAGTGACACAGTGTGGGGCGGGACCCACAAGTGACACAGTGTGGGGCTGGGACCCATAAGTGACACAGTGTGGGGCGGGACCCACAAGTGACACAGTGTGGGGCGGGACCCATAAGTGACACAGTGTGGGGCGGGACCCATAAGTGACACAGTGTGGGGCTGGGACCCACAAGTGACACAGTGTGGGGCGGGACCCATAAGTGACACAGTGTGGGGCTGGGACCCATAAGTGACACAGTGTGGGGCGGGACCCATAAGTGACACAGTGTGGGGCGGGACCCATAAGTGACACAGTGTGGGGCGGGACCCACAAGTGACACAGTGTGGGGCTGGGACCCACAAGTGACACAGTGTGGGGCGGGACCCATAAGTGACACAGTGTGGGGCTGGGACCCATAAGTGACACAGTGTGGGGCGGGACCCATAAGTGACACAGTGTGGGGCGGGACCCACAAGTGACACAGTGTGGGGCGGGACCCATAAGTGACACAGTGTGGGGTGGGACCCATAAGTGACATAGTGTGGGGCGGGACCCATAAGTGACACAGTGTGGGGCTGGGACCCATAAGTGACACAGTGTGGGGTGGGACCCACAAGTGACACAGTGTGGGGCTGGGACCCACAAGTGACACAGTGTGGGGCGGGACCCATAAGTGACACAGTGTGGGGCAGGACCCATAAGTGACACAGTGTGGGGCGGGACCCATAAGTGACACAGTGTGGGGCAGGACCCATAAGTGACACAGTGTGGGGCGGGACCCACAAGTGACACAGTGTGGGGCGGGACCCACAAGTGACACAGTGTGGGGCTGGGACCCACAAGTGACACAGTGTGGGGCGGGACCCATAAGTGACACAGTGTGGGGCTGGGACCCATAAGTGACACAGTGTGGGGCGGGACCCATAAGTGACACAGTGTGGGGCGGGACCCACAAGTGACACAGTGTGGGGCTGGGACCCATAAGTGACACAGTGTGGGGTGGGACCCATAAGTGACACAGTGTGGGGCGGGACCCATAAGTGACACAGTGTGGGGCTGGGACCCATAAGTGACACAGTGTGGGGTGGGACCCACAAGTGACACAGTGTGGGGCTGGGACCCACAAGTGACACAGTGTGGGGCTGGGACCCATAAGTGACACAGTGTGGGGCGGGACCCATAAGTGACACAGTGTGGGGCTGGGACCCATAAGTGACACAGTGTGGGGCGGGACCCATAAGACCACAAGTGACACAGTGTGGGGCGGGACCCATAAGTGACACAGTGTGGGGCGGGACCCACAAGTGACACAGTGTGGGGCGGGACCCACAAGTGACACAGTGTGGGGCGGGACCCATAAGTGACACAGTGTGGGGCGGGACCCATAAGTGACACAGTGTGGGGCGGGACCCACAAGTGACACAGTGTGGGGCTGGGACCCACAAGTGACACAGTGTGGGGTGGGACCCATAAGTGACACAGTGTGGGGCGGGACCCACAAGTGACACAGTGTGGGGTGGGACCCATAAGTGACACAGTGTGGGGCTGGGACCCATAAGTGACACAGTGTGGGGCGGGACCCACAAGTGACACAGTGTGGGGCTGGGACCCACAAGTGACACAGTGTGGGGTGGGACCCATAAGTGACACAGTGTGGGGCGGGACCCACAAGTGACACAGTGTGGGGCTGGGACCCATAAGTGACACAGTGTGGGGCGGGACCCACAAGTGACACAGTGTGGGGCGGGACCCACAAGTGACACAGTGTGGGGCGGGACCCATAAGTGACACAGTGTGGGGCGGGACCCATAAGTGACACAGTGTGGGGCTGGGACCCACAAGTGACACAGTGTGGGGCGGGACCCACAAGTGACACAGTGTGGGGCTGGGACCCATAAGTGACACAGTGTGGGGTGGGACCCATAAGTGACACAGTGTGGGGCGGGACCCATAAGTGACACAGTGTGGGGTGGGACCCACAAGTGACACAGTGTGGGGTGGGACCCACAAGTGACACAGTGTGGGGCTGGGACCCATAAGTGACACAGTGTGGGGCGGGACCCATAAGTGACACAGTGTGGGGCGGGACCCACAAGTGACACAGTGTGGGGCTGGGACCCATAAGTGACACAGTGTGGGGCGGGACCCACAAGTGACACAGTGTGGGGCTGGGACCCACAAGTGACACAGTGTGGGGCTGGGACCCATAAGTGACACAGTGTGGGGTGGGACCCATAAGTGACACAGTGTGGGGTGGGACCCATAAGTGACACAGTGTGGGGCTGGGACCCATAAGTGACACAGTGTGGGGCGGGACCCACAAGTGACACAGTGTGGGGGGGGACCCATAAGTGACACAGTGTGGGGCTGGGACCCACAAGTGACACAGTGTGGGGCTGGGACCCACAAGTGACACAGTGTGGGGCGGGACCCATAAGTGACACAGTGTGGGGCGGGACCCATAAGTGACACAGTGTGGGGCGGGACCCATAAGTGACACAGTGTGGGGCTGGGACCCATAAGTGACACAGTGTGGGGCGGGACCCATGACACAGTGTGGGGTGGGACCCACAAGTGACACAGTGTGGGGCTGGGACCCACAAGTGACACAGTGTGGGGCGGGACCCACAAGTGACACAGTGTGGGGCTGGGACCCACAAGTGACACAGTGTGGGGCGGGACCCACAAGTGACACAGTGTGGGGCTGGGACCCATAAGTGACACAGTGTGGGGCGGGACCCATAAGTGACACAGTGTGGGGCGGGACCCACAAGTGACACAGTGTGGGGCGGGACCCACAAGTGACACAGTGTGGGGCGGGACCCACAAGTGACACAGTGTGGGGCGGGACCCATAAGTGACACAGTGTGGGGCGGGACCCATAAGTGACACAGTGTGGGGCAGGGACAATGGTTGGGATTTTGGGTGAAAAATTGGGATTTTGGGGTGAAAAGTCGGGATTTTGGGGTGAAAAGTTGGGATTTGGGGGGAAAAGTTGGGATTTGGGGGGAAAAGTTGGGATTTTGGGGTGAAAAGTTGGGATTTTGGGGTGAAATAGGGTTGGGATTTGGGATTTGGGTGAAAAGTCGGGATTTTGGGGTGAAAAGTTGGGATTTTGGGTGAAAAGTTGGGATTTTGGGGTGAAAAGTTGGGATTTTGGGGTGAAAAGTTGGGATTTTGGGGTGAAAAGTTGGGATTTTGGGGTGAAAAGTCGGGATTTTGGGGTGAAAAGTTGGGATTTTGGGGTGAAAAGTTGGGAATTTGGGGTGAAAAGTTGGGATTTTGGGGTGAAAAGTCGGGATTTTGGGGTGAAAAGTTGGGATTTTGGGTGAAAAGTTGGGATTTGGGGTGAAAAATTGGGAATTTGGGGTGAAAAATTGGGAATTTGGGGTGAAAAGTTGGGAATTTGGGGTGAAAAGTTGGGATTTTGGGGTGAAAAATTGGGATTTTGGGATGAAAAGTTGGGATTTTGGGGTGAAAAGTTGGGAATTTGGGGTGAAAAGTTGGGAATTTGGGGTGAAAAGTTGGGATTTTGGGGTGAAAAGTTGGGAATTTGGGGTGAAAAGTTGGGATTTTGGGTGAAAAGTTGGGATTTGGGGGGAAAAGTTGGGATTTGGGGTGAAAAATTGGGAATTTGGGGTGAAAAATTAGGAATTTGGGGTGAAAAGTTGGGATTTGGGGTGAAAAGTTGGGATTTGGGGTGAAAAATTGGGAATTTGGGGTGAAAAATTGGGAATTTGGGGTGAAAAGTTGGGATTTTGGGGTGAAAAATTGGGATTTTGGGATGAAAAGTTGGGATTTTGGGGTGAAAATTTGGGATTTTGGGGTGAAAAGTTGGGATTTGGGGTGAAAAGTTGGGATTTTGGGATTTTGGGGTGAAAAGTTGGGATTTTGGGGTGAAAAGTTGGGATTTGGGGTGAAAAGTTGGGATTTTGGGGGGAAAAGTTGGGATTTTGGGGGGAAAAGTTGGGATTTGGGGTGAAAAGTTGGGATTTTGGGGGGAAAAGTTGGGATTTGGGGTGAAAAATTGGGAATTTGGGGTGAAAAGTTGGGATTTTGGGGTGAAAAATTGGGATTTTGGGATGAAAAGTTGGGATTTTGGGGTGAAAAGTTGGGAATTTGGGGTGAAAAGTTGGGATTTTGGGGTGAAAAGTTGGGATTTTGGGGTGAAAAGTTGGGATTTTGGGGTGAAAAGTTGGGATTTTGGGGTGAAAAGTTGGGAATTTGGGGTGAAAAGTTGGGGGTGAAAAGTTGGGATTTGGGGTGAAAAGTTGGGATTTTGGGGTGAAAAGTTGGGATTTTGGGATGAAAAGTTGGGAATTTGGGTGAAAAGTTGGGATTTTGGGATGAAAAGTTGGGATTTTGGGGTGAAAAGTTGGGAATTTGGGGTGAAAAGTTGGGAATTTGGGGTGAAAAGTTGGGATTTTGGGGTGAAAAGTTGGGATTTGGGGTGAAAAGTTGGGAATTTGGGGTGAAAAGTTGGGAATTTGGGGTGAAAAGTTGGGATTTTGGGGTGAAAAGTTGGGATTTGGGGTGAAAAATTGGGATTTGGGGTGAAAAATTGGGAATTTGGGGTGAAAAGTTGGGATTTTGGGGTGAAAAATTGGGATTTTGGGATGAAAAGTTGGGATTTTGGGGTGAAAAGTTGGGAATTTGGGATGAAAAGTTGGGATTTTGGGGTGAAAAGTCGGGATTTTGGGGTGTCCCCCCCCCGTTCCTCACCATCTGCTCCCGGTACGGGAATTCCTTGCGTCCATCGGCGCCTTCCCGATAGAATTCCTCCAGGAATCGCTTGATCTTCTCTATGGGGCAGAGGCAATGGGGTCGATCCCTGCTCACCCCATAGGAACCAATGGGATCCATCCCGCTCACCCCATAGGAACCAATGGGATCCATCCCGCTCACCCCATAGGAACCAATGGGATCGATCCCGGTCACCCCATAGGAACCAATGGGGTCGATCCCGGTTATCCCATAGGAACCAATGGGATCGATCCCTGCTCACCCCATAGGAACCAATGGGGTCGATCCCTGCTCACCCCATAGGAACCAATGGGGTCGATCCCTGCTCACCCCATAGGAACCAATGGGATCCATCCCGCTCACCCCATAGGAACCAATGGGGTCGATCCCTGCTCACCCCATAGGAACCAATGGGGTCGATCCCTGCTCACCCCATAGGGATCGATCCCGCTCATCCCATAGGAACCAATGGGGTCGATCCCTGCTCACCCCATAGGAACCAATGGGATCGATCCCTGCTCACCCCATAGGAACCAATGGGATCGATCCCTGCTCACCCCATAGGAACCAATGGGATCGATCCCGCTCATCCCATAGGAACCAATGGGGTCGATCCCTGCTCACCCCATAGGAACCAATGGGATCGATCCCGCTCACCCCATAGGAACCAATGGGATCGATCCCGCTCACCCCATAGGAACCAATGGGATCGATCCCTGCTCACCCCATAGGAACCAATGGGATCGATCCCTGCTCACCCCATAGGAACCAATGGGATCGATCCCTGCTCACCCCATAGGAACCAATGGGATCGATCCCTGCTCACCCCATAGGAACCAATGGGATCCATCCCGCTCACCCCATAGGAACCAATGGGATCGATCCCTGCTCACCCCATAGGAACCAATGGGATCCATCCCGCTTCACCCCATAGGAGCCAATGGGATCGATCCCTGCTCACCCCATAGGAACCAATGGGATCCATCCCTGCTCACCCCATAGGAACCAATGGAATCGATCCCGCTCACCCCATAGGAACCAATGGGGTCGATCCCGCTCACCCCATAGGAACCAATGGGATCGATCCCGGTCCCCCCATAGGAACCAATGGGGTCGATCCCACTTCACCCCATAGGAACCAATGGGGTCGATCCCTGCTCACCCCATAGGAACCAATGGGATCGATCCCTGCTCACCCCATAGGAACCAATGGGATCGATCCCTGCTCACCCCATAGGAACCAATGGGATCCATCCCGCTCACCCCATAGGAACCAATGGGGTCGATCCCGCTCACCCCATAGGAACCAATGGGATCGATCCCTGCTCACCCCATAGGAACCAATGGGGTCGATCCCGCTCACCCCATAGGAACCAATGGGGTCGATCCCTGCTCACCCCATAGGAACCAATGGGATCCATCCCGCTCACCCCATAGGAACCAATGGGATCGATCCCGGTCACCCCATAGGAACCAATGGGGTCGATCCCGGTTATCCCATAGGAACCAATGGGATCGATCCCTGCTCACCCCATAGGAACCAATGGGATCGATCCCTGCTCACCCCATAGGAACCAATGGGATCGATCCCTGCTCACCCCATAGGAACCAATGGGATCCATCCCGCTCACCCCATAGGAACCAATGGGATCGATCCCGGTCACCCCATAGGAACCAATGGGATCGATCCCTGCTCTCCCCATAGGAACCAATGGGGTCGATCCCGGTCATCCCATAGGAACCAATGGGATCGATCCCTGCTCACCCCATAGGAACCAATGGGATCGATCCCTGCTCACCCCATAGGAACCAATGGGATCGATCCCGCTCACCCCATAGGAACCAATGGGGTCGATCCCGCTCACCCCATAGGAACCAATGGGATCCATCGTCACCCCATAGGAACCAATGGGATCCCCATCCCAATGGGATCGCTCACCCCATAGGAACCAATGGGGATCGATCCCGCTCACCCCATAGGAACCAATGGGATCGATCCCTGCTGCCAGCTCACCCCATAGGAACCAATGGGATCGATCCCGCTCACCCCATAGGAACCAATGGGATCGATCCCTGCTCACCCCATAGGAACCA
>NW_026642634.1:0-12608 GCF_028554395.1 Pezoporus wallicus
CGCTCCCGGAGGAATGGGGAGGAGGATCGAAAGAGTGCAACTCCTACGGGTTGAGACAAGAACAGTCCAGCAGCCAATGTACAACACATATCACCACTGCTACTATCAACTACAACAACGATAAGGGAAAATAACAAGGGAAGAGAATACGATACCACCGACCAAGAAAACGAGTTCCACCCGGAAGCCCGTGTCCTTCCGGGTAACTCCCAGTTACCCCCCACCCCGGGCATGACGTGCTGTGGTATGGAATACCTCCCTGGCTAGCCCGGGTCAGGCGCCCCATCTCTGCTTCCTCACAGCTTCCCCTCCTCCCTGGCAGAGCATGAGCCTCACAAAGTCCTTGGTCAGGGTAAACATCACTTGGCAACAACTGAAAACATTGACTTCACCAACACTGTTCCCAGGCTGGAAGTCAAAACACAGCACTGCACCAGTTAACACAAAGGAAAAACATGACTGCTACTGCTGAACCCAGGACTGTGATGATAAAATCTGTCTGTATTCTTACAGTGCGGTTTGTTTTCTGATTCTGAATATTTTACTTTGTAACAGTGTTCTTTTAAGTATATTTTAACATGAGCTAGTATAAAATAAAGCCTGCAAAAAAGAGTTGTGGGTGGGTTTTATATTAATTTTTCATGCCTCAGGCCCTGCATTCTAAACTTCATTTAATATGATTGTAAGTGAAGAAGAAAAAAGAATGAAGCCTAAGATGGAAGTCAGTACAAAGGATTTAGAAAGAGTTCAGTGTGAATTTAATCTAAAAACATACGTAAAGGTAGTGATGAGAAAGAACTGAGTACTGAAAGCACAAACATACCAACTGGTATATTTTGGAGGCTGTCCAGTGGTTCTATGAGACTGCTTTCAGTGGGTCTAATTAAGAATGCTAATTCTGGCAATTTCAACTTAATTCCCTTAAGTAAGTTGTTGTGGGTTTGTTTGTTTTTTTTTTATTTTCTTTCCTCTTTCCTTTTATTTTTTTTCTTCCCCCCTCCCTTTGTTTTCTCTGTCATCTTTTTTTTTTTTCCCCCTTTGCTTTCTTTTTTCTGACCCATTCATTCCATGCAATGTTTGTTGTTTTGTTCCAAGGTAGGAAGTTTTAGGTTTGCCTGGTTTTTAAGTGTAGATTGAATTGATCCTTCTGATAGTGAAATAAAGTAGAGGAAGGAAATGTTTCCAAGTTGACTGTTAAAGCTATGGTAGTATACAACAGTTAATGGAAATTTCCGTAGCCTGCTCTGGTGAAAGCAGGTTGAAGGTAAGCAAATTAACAATGTGATAACAAGTTTGATAGGAATCTATAACTTCAAGTTAAAATCATGAAGCTCATGTTTAAAGTTAATAGCTTGGTCTTGGCAGGGGATATATTTGCAAGTTGATTTTACAACTCGTTAGGGAGGATAATACAAGATATAACAAGTTTAAACCCGCAGGGAATACTTGGGAGAGAAATGTGCAGAAATATTTAGTTTTAGTGTGAGGTGTCCCTGCCCATGGCAGGGGGGTTGGAACTAGATGATCTTAAGGTCCTTTCCAACCCTAACTATTCTATGATTCTATGATTTAGGGCAATGAAACAAGATAATAAAAAGACTGGTAAGACTTCTAGTAGCAAGATCAAAAAGATGAGGAAAATTTTAAGTTATTGTCCTGGGTTCAGCAGTAGCAGTCATTTTTCTCCTTCCTGGTAGCTGGTGCAGTGCAGTGTTTTGACTTTTGGCTTGGGAACAGAGCTGATAACAATGATGTTTTGGTTTGGCCAAGGACTTTGTGAGCTTCATGCTCTGCCAGGGAGGAGGGGAAGCCGGGAGGAGCCAGAGACAGGACACCTGACCTAAGCTAGCCAAAGAGGTATTCCATACACAGCACGTCATGCCTAGGATGTAACTGGGAGTTAGCCGGAAGGGCTGGGGGACTGCAGGGTTGGAGGAGGTATCGGTCGGTGCTTGGTCGGGCTGGGGGGGGCGAGTTATTGGTTGGCTGGTGGTGAGGTGTTGTATTCTCTTCCCTTGTTATTTCCTTTATCATTATTATCATTGGTGGTAGCAGTAGTGATTTGTGTTATACCTTAGTTACTAAACTGTTCTTATCTCAACCTGTGGGAGTTGCATTCTTTTCTATTCTCCTCTCTGTCCCTCCGGGAGTAGGGGGAGGGAAAGAAGCAGGGGGAGTGAGTGAACGAGTTGCCTGACTGGCTTTAAATCACCACAGCTATGTATCATGACAAGCTTGACATCTGACTAATTAAGTATGGAGGCTTAACCAAGAGAAAATACCAACTGCTTTGGAAGAATATCTGCTGTTCATAAAATATGCTATTTCTGTTGCTTCATGTTCTCCATTTCATTTATGTGATAAATCTTAATTTACTTTCTTGTGTGGGTTTTCTGCTAGTCATCTCATTTTGAAGGCTCATTCCTGTACCTATTCTGCTCTAGGCTGATCATGAACCAAGCAGTTCATGATTAGTTTTGTCTGCATTATGTACTTAGTCTCTGCATATGCCCCAGCCTGTCCTTCCTCACTGTTCTGAAATGATAAAGGCCAGGTGGGGACCCAGTGAGATGCTTTATGTTGAAGATCAATACTCTAATTTATTTTAAAGTATGTATGGAACTATGCTTTCTACGGGCTTTCCCATTGGTTTGTTTTAAGCTCAATTTCAGCAGTATTTGAAATCAGGAAAGTTAATTTCATTTACAGCGAAGATAGCTTATGTATTTTTTTTATGTGGATCAGGAAAAATGGAAATTAAAACTAAAAAGATCTAATTAATTTTAAGAAACCACCTTTCTAGTTTAAAAAATGGAGAAAAATAGGCACTGCAGTTGCAAAATTACAACTTGCTCTTGTTACAGAGCTGGCATGCAGGTTTATCAAGGTTTTGCTTCATTATTCCTTTAACAGAATCAAAATACAGTCTGAATGCTTTGAGCACTCTGTTCACATGGTTATCTGAAACCAGACAATTTTCAAAACTAAATAGAGAATTTGTACAGTTAAAAGTGCAGTAAAGTTTAGAATGTGAAAATTTGTGGAAAGATGTCTTAAGCTTCTATGTAGTTCAAGCTGTCCTCGGTCTAGAAAGATATGAAATGGAAGAAAACCCCAACTATGGTACTTCCGTTAGACTTAAAAATAACCTTTGAAGGTTTTCTAGAATTATTTGAAGTATTAAAGTGTTTGCACTTGTATGAGGATGAGAGCTCTTATGGTTAGGCTAGAAAAGTGAAATGGCAAGCAGGCCACCACTAGAAACCCACCCTCTTTATAGTGGATCTTAACAGTCCATTGCCCTTCCTTTATTTTTATGTGTGACTGCAGCAGTGAAGGCCACTGGCTGTAACCTGGAGAAGGTCAACATTCTTCCTAGTGCCTTGATAACACCATTCATGCCAAGCAGTATGATTAAGAATGAAGATGTGGCTGCAATGGAAGTAAGTACAGAAAAAAGATCTCCTCCTGTCTTCAAGGTAAGTTTGATTGTGATCTGAAGACTGTAGCTTTATTAGTTATATCTACCCATCACTCCAGGTTCTATTAATGGAGAATAGTAACACACAGGAAAAATGACATGTTTGAGGTTGTTCTAGACATAACATACAATCACAGAGAGTGATTAACTATTTAATAATAATTATCAACAATAATTTCCTCTGAAAATAACTTACCTTGTTTCAGTCTCAATTCCAAGATACTTTGGTTAGCGGTACTATGATTTTATTTTTTTTTTTTTGTCATGTGACATAGTTCCAGGTTCATAGGATTGCCATGTACAAAGACTGGACACCAAACACAATATAAACAATCAGATGCTCTAGTCTATTTATTGTGCTACTAATGCGAAGCAAATATACACTAACACGAAGCAAGTTATATACATACCAACCCCTGGTTGCATGGGATACCACCGAGAAGGAGATGGAACATGTTGCCCAGTTGGAGGGGTGGTAGGCAGTACATTGTCAGGGCACTTCATATGCAATTTCATACGTAAGGGTCCTGAAGGTTCGATCTGCCATGTCTTCTCTAGCTCTGGTGCTTTCTTTGCTCTTGAATAATGTGTCCAAGCAGGTTGTTCCTTTATTTTCACTGCTGTAAAGTTGGTCAATAATATCTGTTACGGTCCGCTCCACTTCTCCTGTACAGGATCTTCTGAAAAATTCTTAACATAAACCCAATCTCCAGATCTGAAAGGGTGAATCGGATAATCCAAACCTCTTGCTCTTGTCCCTACTATTCTCTTATTTATCTCCTCCAATTGTTTTCCCAGCTTGATCAGAAACTGTCGGAGATAGCCTTCTCCCACTTCCTGAAGACTTTCTCCTTTAAACTGGGACTGATAGGGTCTTCCATACAAAATCTCAAATGGACTAACCTCTTCTTTCAACCGAGGTTTAGTTTGAACTCTTAGTAGAGCCAGTGGCAAAGCTTGGTACCAATATAAATTCATTTCCTGAAATATTTTACTAATCTGTTGTTTAATCAGATGGTTCATCTTTTCTACTTGCCCAGTGGCCTGAGGCCTGTATGGAACATGTAGTTGCCAATCAATTTCTAATTTTTTGCTAATTTCTTGTGACAATTTTGCACTAAAGTGTGAACCCCAGTCAGAAGAAATTGCCGCTGGTACTCCAAAACAAGGTATTATTTAATAATGTTTTAATCACTTGTCTTGCATTATTTATCCTACAAGGGAATGCTTCTGGCCAGCCTCAAAATATATCCGTTAACACCAACAAATATCGATAACCCCCTTTTCTTGGTAATTCAGAAAAATCTATTTGCCACTGCTGTCCCAGATAACTTCCTCTCCCAATTGTCCCAATTTGATTTCTATTTTCAGTTTTAGGATTATTCTTAAGACATAACTGACATTGTTTTGTCACTGATTGAACTGTGGTGTATAGATTTCTTCCTACAATTTGTTCGTCTAAGTATTTATACAGAGAGTTGCTACCCCAATGAGTTTTATTATGTTCTTCCTGAACTAACTTCCAGAGTTGGTTATTGGGGATTACAATTCACCCATCAGGTATCTGAACCCCACCCTCTTTGTTTTCCTCTCTTTTTAGATCTTCAATAAACTTTCTATCCTCTTTTGAACACCTAGGTTTAGATTTTTCAATTGTTAGTTTGCCATCAGGGATTAAGGACATGATTTGAGATTGTTCAGCTGCTTGTTTGGCTTAAAAATCGGCCAAATTATTTCCAGTTTCCTGATCAGAGTCACCTTGTTGATGCTCTCGACAATACATAATAGCTACTTCCTCAGGTAGCTGAACAGCTTTCAGTAGTCGTAGAATTTCTGTAGCATGTTTAATCTGTTTCTCTTGTGTGTTCAGAAATCCTCGTTCTTTCCAGATAGCCCCATGTGCATGGACCACACCAAATGCGTACTTAGAATCAGTCCAAATATTTATCCTTTTATCTTTATCCAATTCCAGGGCTCTTGTTAATGCTATTATTTCTGCCTTCTGGGCTGAGGTGTTCGCAGGTAAAGGTTTAGCTTCTATTACCTGTGAAGGGGCAGTAACAGCACATCCTGCCTTTTGTTCACCATTTTTCATGAAGCTACTACCATCAGTAAACCAAGAATCAGCATCTTCCACAGGTTTTTCTTTCAAATCTGGTTGGCTTGACTATACAGTCTCTATAGTGGTCAAGCAGTTGTGTGTTAGTGGTTCTGTTGATTGTCCCTGCAGAAAGGATGCTGGATTCACAATGTTAGTGACCACAATTTCTATATCATCCTGTTCCACAAGGGTGGCCTGGTATTTTTAAAGTTTTTTTAAAAACACGAAGGAGATAACCAGTGAGCTCCTTTCTGCTCCAGGACTGCTGATACAACATGGGACACGAGTACATTAATCTTTTGTCCCAAGGTGAATTTGTGAGCCTCTTCAATATTCATGACAACTGCTGCCACAGCCCTTAGGCATCTGGGCCATCCTTTGCTCGCTTCATCCAGCTGTTTTGAAAAATACACCACTGCCCTCTTATAGGGTCCTAGTTTCTGAGCAAGGACCCCCAAAGCTATTCTCTGTTTTTCATAGGAATATAGCCAAAAGGATTTAGTCACATCCAGAAGTCACAGAGCTGCAGCTCTCATTAGCTGTATCTTTAAATTTCTAAAAGCCTCCTGTGCTGTATCAGTCCAGTCCAAAGAGACAGTTCGTATAGTGGTCTTACCAGAACACCATAATCATGGATCCAAAGTCTGCCCCATCCTGTCATTCCCAGGAATGTCCGGAGTTCCTTGAAGGTCGACAGTCGTGGAGTCTGACAAATGGCTTCTTTTCTGGCAGTTCCAAGTTCTCTCTGTTCTCTTGTTATTTCATATCCTAGGTAGGAAACTCGGGTTTGGATTAGTTGGGCCTTTTGTCTGGATACCTGATAACCATTCAGTCCCAGAAAATTTAATAATTCCACCATCCACTGGATACATTCTTCCTTTGTTTCTGTAGCAATTAATAGGTCATCCACATATTGTAACAGAGTCCCCGTCTGAGTAGGTGGCTTCTATGATTCTAGTTCTCGTGCTAACTGATTTCCAAAAATCATTGGACTGTTTTTAAACCCCTGAGGTAATACTGTCCAAGTTAATTGAGTTTCCCTTCCTGTGTCAGGGTTTTCTCATTCAAAACCAAATAATTTTGGCTTTCTTTGGCCAATGGTAAGCAAAAGAAAGCATCCTTCAAATCCAGGATGGCAAACCATTTCTGATTATTATTCAATTTAGTCAATAAGTCATACGAATTAGCTACTACTGGATGAATATCCTCTGCAGTTTTGTTGATTGCCCTAAGATCTTGAACCAATCTGCAGCTTTTCCCATCATATTTCTTTACTGGCAAGATAGGAGTATTATATTCCAATTCACATTCAATTAATAATCTATATTTTAAAATTTATCAATGATTTTTTGATTCCCTTTGATCTTCTAATTTTAAGGGATTTTTTTTTATTCTAATTGGGCAGCTCCCCCCTTTTTTTTTTTTCCACTTTAACAGGCAAAGCATTTTTTGCCTTATCTGAAATTTCAGATGCCCATACTCCCAGATATACCTGATTAAGGATTTCTTCTATTTCAAGGGCGTCCTCCTTTTTCTTTTCTGTTGAATTAAAGATAAACTCAAAACTGCAATTATTTGATTGGTTTTTAACTCTAAATTCCATTTTGCCTTCTTTAAATGTTGCTTCTCACCCTAATAAAGATTTTAGAGAATTTGGCATGCATAAAAATTTATGCATTCCTGTTTGTTTTCCCAATTTGTACTTTAAGGGTTTCAGAAAGAATGCCTCTTTTTTTTCTTTTTTTTTTTCTTCGTGGACAGTAGCTCCCACATCTGTAACAAATTCTTTTCTCTGATTTCAGACCGAATAAGTGTCTCCTGTATCCAGTAAAATTCCACTTTATTTCCTCTAGTCCCTAGTTTTAATTTAACCAGTGGATCTGCTAGGGTAGATTCCCCAGGTCCCTGTCAGTCTAGTTCCTATTCAGTCACCGGAGCCACCCCATGGCACTCCCCCCCCCCCCGGTTAGTCTCACTTCCAGTGTCCAAACTCTCCATAGCACGCACACCGATCCGCTTCCACAGAAGAAGAGCCCACTCCCCCACCTCCACCTGACATTTTTCCTCTACCAGTTTCAAAGCAACCACCGCAGCCGTGGCTATAGCACGAACCAGCGTTTTCTTTTCTACCTGTTCCCGATTCCTGTATGCTCTCCATGATTCCTCCTTCACCCCGGTCCAGATTTATTCAACAACCCCTCAGTCCTGTCTGTCAACATGTCTGTTCCCACTTGTTTGCCTGCCCCAGCATCCATCCTATGCTCAAACACAGGAGCTGCCCGAGCTCTGCTCCCCTCTCTTCCCCCTTGGTTTTCCCTTTTTTTTTTCTCACAGCTGCTCACCCTGCTCTGCAGGGGCTGCAGATGCCTTTCTCTGCACCAGCACTTCTGGTTTAACCCTTTCTTAACTCTGAATGTGAATCTGCCACTTGTTGCCAGTTACAGCAATCTGTGCCTCCTTATCAATATCAGATAGGACAAGATGCAGAGGGTGCTCCTCTCGGAGGTACCTGTGATACATAATTTTCCAACCTATCTTCCTGGTTACTGTTTTTTAACTTTAAACATCATTCCCCCAATATCACAGGCTAAACAACATCTCTTCAGCTTAACTTTCAGTTTTTCCCTGTCCTTTTCCAAAGCCAAAATTAAGGGATCTGGCAGAGCTATATTAATTTTGCATTCAGTCTGTCACTCTGCATGATTTCTTAAAGTGAAAACCGTATGTGCATACATTACTTCATCCCATTTTCCTTGCCACCTCAAAACAACATTAATTGTAACAATGTATTATAGTTCAAAGTTCCATTTTTAGGCCATTTTTCCTGATCTTCCAAAGTGTACAAAGGCCACCATTGGTTACAATATTTACCAATATTTTCTTATTTACTGAGCCCCCAGGAGACCCTCCAAGTTCTTTCCAGTGTGCCAAAATGCACCCTAAAGGACTCTTTTTCATGATCTCTTCACTCTGCTGAGTTCCCTTTATCAGTCTCTCACTCACACACACTAGGGATCCCACAGACACACTCCACACGCTTACAACACTTGAGACAAAGACGGAGACTAAAAATTCAAACAAACAGCGGTTAATAACACAGTTAGAACATCCTGTCACCAATGCCAAAATCACAAGACCAAAATCATTACTGTAACAAGCCACAAAATAAGACGAATACCAGTAAAATCAAAAGCAATACTTCCTAACTCCTATGGCTCACACCATATTGTAACACTAATAGGGGGGTTTCTTTAAACCCTTTTTATTTGACCAGCCTGTCAGTGTCCCAAGAAGGACGAGACCCTTGTGCCCGACCAGCCTGTCTGCGTCCCACTGTGGGAACTGTACTGGACAGCCTGCAGTATCGGAGGGTGATTCAACTAACCTATTCAGGGACCCACGCCGACAGTATCACTGAATCAAATCCCTTATGAGCTGTTGATAGCACACGGGACCCAAAACCATTTCCACAAGACACCCCCTGGGACTTGTAGGACTCAAATCACAAGAAGCCCCCTGCTTCTTGTGGGTGTATACCAAACGGACACTAGCAGCCGGGTATATGGCTTTACCTACAAGATTTCCTATCTCGATTTACGGAAGGTTTCCTAACCTTGCATACACTTACCAAACCAAACCAATTTAGTCTTTATGTAAGATGCCCCCTGCACCTTACAGACTATACAAAAGAAAAGAATACCTTTTATGAAGATGGTCCTTGTCTGCTCCTGCAGCGATCTGAATGAGTCGAGGCGTCCCTCTGGGAAAAATTCCCGAGGGCCCTAGGGAGCCCTGTCCTCAGCAGGTCCTGCAGCTGAGCAGAGAGGGTCCCATCTGGGGTGCCAAATTGATTCAGAGAAAACTTCAGGAACAAACTTGCCAACAAATTTTTCATGCTGACAAGCAGGTATTCTTTATTGCGGCACTGTGAGACATGGGGGACAGCTCCTCCTAACGTGTGTCCCTGTATTGCTACCCAGGCTGTCCTTATGTAGCCACTGGGCATACATACATATTCATGAGGTTACACATCGATTACATCATTTTCCAGAAAGTTCCTCGCATGCATACAGAATTTTGGTGGTGGTCTCTGAGGGTCATTTACTTCTTCCAACAATCTTCATCACTTCTGGCAGCCTTTGAAGCACAGGCAGTAGATGCTTGTATCAGCTTAATTGGTTCATTAGCACCACACACATAATAATCCTCCTGTCCTCCTACTTATCTGTTAGTTTAACTGTAGCCTGTCCTGGACACCTGCAGTTCCCAGATACTCCTTAACCCTGTGTCCTGTTCTTCTAGACTGTTTTTTTTAAAACTATGTCAACTATAACAATTTATCTTGTCCAAGAATTCTCAGTATGTTCTCTAGCTGTACTCTACTTTTTTTCTGTGTATCATGCACCTCAGTAATTTTCCATTGCTACTGTTAACAAAGCCATCAAATTTAGCATTGCTTAGTACTAATTCTAAAGGTTTATATATTCCATTTTGTGATTTTGTGCCCCTCTTTGTCTCAGTTCATATAGTCACCTCATGTTGCCCATGGTCCATGCCTCTGTGTCAAGAAGTGCCCATTATACTGCTAGCAGTGCCTTTTCAAAAGCAGTATATCTGCTCTCGGCACCCGTCAGACAGCGTGACCAGAATCTTAGGGTTCTTTTCTGCCCTTCTTGTAGTTGCCATAGGCTGCATAAAGCTACATCCCTTTTCAAGGTTACATTGTAGTTCTACCTGACCTGGCTGCTGGGATATAACTCCATATGTTCCTGTGTGGCTGCACGGGTTTTCTCAAAGGCAGCCTGCTGCTTGGGCCCCCACTCAAACTGGGCCTTTTTTTGAGTTATTCTGTACAGTGGTTTAAGGAGCACAGCTAAACCAGTCACATAGGATCTCCAATGCCCTACCGTGCCAAGAAAATGCTGTACCCCGTTTTCATCCCGGGGGGAGGGGGCAGGTTCTTATGCTTGATAAAGCCTTTTCAGGAATCTGCTGTATCCCTTGGGTCCACGTAATACCCAAATATTTCACCTTTTCTGCAGGCCCTTTTATTTTCCTTGAATTAATTGCCCACCCATCCTGTTGCAGTAACGCGGTTACTGCATCTAATTTGTGTTGTACCTGTTCCAGGATACCATCCTGGATCAGGATGTCATCTATATTTTGTAGGATTTGCATTTCATTAGGTATAACGTGCCATGTCAATGTCCGATGGATGGCTTGGTGACAAAACGTAGGACTATGTTTATAGCCCTGGGGAAGACGCGTAGAAGTATACTGGTTGCCCCCCCAAATAAATGCAAATTGATCTCGGGCAGCATGGAGAACAGGGATTGTAAAAAAAGCATTTGCCACATCGATTACAGCATGCCATGTTCCCGGATGGGCCTGGGTTTGATGTACTAATGTTTCCACCTTGGGGACTGCAGCCTTTATAGGAGGTGTCTTTTTATTCACTGCTCAATAATCTACAGTCATCCACCAGCTGCCATTGGGTTTCTTTACAGGCCATATGGGGCTATTAAATGGGGAGTGCATGTACTGGACAACACTGGTGCTTAACAGTTCACTGATAGTAGCCTGGATCTCTGCATCTTCTCCTGGAATCTTATATTGCTTGAGGTTCACTGTTTCTTTGGCTACAGGGATATCTGTTTCCTGCTGTATCAGCCCTACGGTAATAGCTCTGGCATGTAGCCACCGCATGGTACCAAAAGCCCAATAGGTACCATTGATTTCCAGCGTGGCACCCCATAAAATATCCATGCCAGTTATGTATTCTCCAGTTGAGGCAACTATAAGTATTCATGGGGATCCCAATCAGCAATTTGCAACTTTAGTCTGGTCTGTTTCCCTACTACTGGTTGGTCACCTAGCCCCCACACGGGGGCAGTCGTTCCCCAGGTTTTATCTGGATTACCGTGTATTATTGTGACCTCTGCCCCCGTGTCCACCCCACTTGACCACCAGATGTGGTGAAGTGACAAGGGTCGCATCATAGCACACGGCATTCCGGTACGGGGGCTCGGTCTGTTTCCTATTCATTTTTTACATGGCATCCCTTTCTACCTGCTGCATTTCCTCTCAGGGATAGAGGGGGGCAGATGGGATAGATGGTCCAAAAGATGGGATATCAGGTTTCCCTAAACCAGGGTATTCTATTTTCCGTACTTGCTTATTCTATGGGTTTTGGGCAGTCTGCCGAAGCACTTGTATGGGCTTACCATCTATTTCATCCTTGCTGACCCCATGGTTTAGAAGTAACCAGAACAGCAAAGTCTGCTTCCCCGGCTCTCCTCTGTCATTTGCATGGGTACTGGGTTGTTTCTCCCCCTTTCCTACTCTCCCCTGGTCCTGAGCCGCTTTGTCTAAGCCCAGTCCCGGTAAATCCCCTAATTGGCTTAGCTTTTCAATCACTTGTTCAGTGGGGTTTCCTTGTTCTGATAGTAGTATAGGTATAAGATACACCTTCCATCCTGGTGGACATCCCTCTAAAAGTGTGTTCCACATTCTGGGAATTAAGAGCTGTTGTATATAAAGCTTGGGAGATTCCCCCTAAGACGGCTAGTTTCATGCCTTCCACTTTAAGTAGTTGGCGTGCTTGCTGTAGAGCGATCCACTCTTTAGCCGCAGGCGTCCAGGCACCATCATTAGTATATCGGTCTGACATCCCTCTTCCAACTACTGCAACCATGGTGGCACTATTTTGGTCCCCTATACGACATAACGCAGATTGTACATACGGATCAGAGGTGAGTCCCATTAATTTTTTCTCATCTACCACATCTAGCAATGCAGTATCTGATGCTTTGTCTGTGAGGCGAACTAGCCAGTTCTGGTGTTTCTCTCCTGGCCTCTGCTTGTATTTATCCAATAAGTTCTTAATCTCCTCAAGACTATAGTCTGTCAATTTGTCTGTTCTTACTTGTCTGTCTGCCCCGGTAATCATTTTATGTTTAAACACAGGAGCTGCGCAGGCTCCTTCCTCTTTTTCATGGTACCCCAAATATCTCCATCCCGACCCCT
>NW_026642636.1:0-1262 GCF_028554395.1 Pezoporus wallicus
GCATCACAATGGGGGTGAGGGCATCACAATGGGGTGGAGGGCATCATAAAGGGGGTGAGGGCATCACAATGGGGTCGAGGGCATCACAATGGGGTGGAGGGCATCACAATGGGGTGGAGGGCATCACAATGGGGTGGAGGGCATCACAATGGGGGTAAGGGCATCACAATGGGGTGGAGGGTAAGGGCATCACAATGGGGGTGAGGGCATCACAATGGGGGTGAGGGCATCACAATGGGGATGAGGGCATCACAATGGGGGTGAGGGCGTCATAAAGGGGGTGAGGGCATCACAATGGGGGTGAGGGCATCACAATGGGGGTGAGGGCATCACAATGGGGGTGAGGGCATCACAATGGGGGTGAGGGCGTCACAATGGGGGTGAGGGCATCACAATAGGGGTGAGGGCATCACAATGGGGGTGAGGGCATCACAATGGGGGTGAGGGCGTCATAAAGGGGGTGAGGGCATCACAATGGGAGTGAGGGCATCACAATGGGAGTGAGGGCATCACAATGGTGTCGAGGGCATCACAATGGGGGTGAGGGCGTCATAAAGGGGGTGAGGGCATCACAATGGGGTCGAGGGCATCACAATGGGGTGGAGGGCATCACAATGGGGTGGAGGGCATCACAATGGGGGTGAGGGCATCACAATGGGGGTGAGGGCGTCACAATGGGGGTGAGGGCGTCACAATGGGGGTGAGGGCATCACAATGGGGGTGAGGGCATCACAATGGGGGTGAGGGCATCACAATGGGGATGAGGGCGTCATAAAGGGGGTGAGGGCATCACAATGGTGTCGAGGGGCATCACAATGGGGGTGAGGGCGTCATAAAGGGGGTGGGGGCATCACAATGGGGGTGAGGGCATCACAATGGGGGTGAGGGCATCACAATGGGGGTGAGGGCATCACAATGGGTTTGGGGGCATCACAAAGGGGTTGGGGGCATCACAATGGGGTGGAGGGCATCACAATGGGGGTGAGAGCATCACAATGGGGTGGAGGGCATCACAATGGGGGTGAGAGCATCACAATGGGTTTGGGGGCATCACATAGGGGTTGGGGGCATCACAATGGGTCTGAGGACAACCCCCCCCCCCCCCGTCCCCTCCAACCCATCCCAACCCCCCTCTTTTCCCCATTGGATCCACGCTTCGGTGTTCCCGATCCATCCCATCCCCCCATTCCCGCTGTTTCCCAGTGGGGGGGAGGGGGGGATGAATAATTCAGGACACGGATGCTCCTGGTGCCGTTGCCGTG
>NW_026642637.1:0-1263 GCF_028554395.1 Pezoporus wallicus
ATTGATAACATTGGGGTCAATGGGGACATTGGGATCAATGGGGATATTGGGGGCAATGGGGACATTGGGGTCAAGGGGTCCATTGATAACATTGGGGTCAATGGGGACATGGGGGTCAATGGGGATATTGGGGGCAATGGGGACATTGGGGTCAATTGGGGTCCATTGATAACATTGGGGTCAATGGGGACAGTGGGTTCATTGATGACATTGGGGTCAAGGGGGACATTGGGATCAGTGGGATCAATGGGTCCATTGATAACATTGGGGTAAATGGGGACACTGGGGGTCAATGGGGACATTGGGATCAATGGGTTCATTGATAACATTGGGGTCAATGGGGACAATGGGATCAATGGCTCCATTGATAACATTGGGGTCAATGGGGACAATGGGGGTCAATGGAGACAATGGGGGTCAATGAGGACAATGGGGGTCAATGGAGACAATGGGGGTCAATGGGGACAATGGGGGTCAATGAGGACAAGGAGGACCCTGAGGCCACCCCCAGCCTTAAGGCCCCCCCATAACCCCGCTGCCACCAGCACCCATGGGTGCTCAGCACCCGCTGTGCCTTCACCACCCACAAGTGACCTTGGGGGTCACCCATGGGGTGAACCCAGCACCCTATGGGGCCCATAATGGACATTGGGGGGACCCCCCCCCCCCAAAAGGGTGTGGGGGGAGCACCCATACACTACAATGACCTTGGGGTCCCCTCCCCAGCACCCATGGGTGCCCCTGGTGGGGGGGGGGGGGGGACGACGACGAGATGATGACACTGATGACGTCATAAGGGGGGGCGGGGCCTGATTTGATGCATTAAAGGTTCACCCCCCCACCCCAACAATGGGTTTGTGACGTCATTCTTGGGGACACCCCCCCCCCCCAACCACCCATAGACACCCCATAGACCCCCAATGCACCTCAGAGACACCCCATAGGCATCCATAGCGCCCCATAGACCCCCCCATAGACCCCCATAGCACCTCAGAGACACCCCATAGGCATCCATAGCACCCCATAGACCCCCCATAGACCCCCATAGCACCTCAGAGACACCCCATAGGCATCCATAGCACCCCATAGACCCCCCATAGACCCCCATAGCACCTCAGAGACACCCCATAGGCATCCATAGCACCACATAGACCCCCCATAGACCCCCATAGCCACCCCATAGGCATCCATAGCACCCCATAGACCCCCCATAGACCTCCATAGCACCTCAGAGACACCCCATAGGCATCCATAGCACCCCAT
>NW_026642639.1:0-12270 GCF_028554395.1 Pezoporus wallicus
CACCCCATAGCCATCACCCCAGTGTCCCCGTCCCAGTGTCACCCCATAGCCATCACCCCAGTGTCCCCATCCCAGTGTCACCCCATAGCCAACACCGGCATCACCCCAGTGTGGCCGTCCCAGTGTCAGTGTCCCCCCCGTCACCCCATAGCCATCACCCCAGTGTGGCCGTCCCAGTGTCACCCCATAGCCATCACCCCAGTGTCCCCGTCCCAGTGTCACCCCATAGCCATCACCCCAGTGTCCCCGTCCCAGTGTCACCCCATAGCCATCACCCCAGTGTCCCCGTCCCAGTGTCACCCCATAGCCATCACCCCAGTGTCCCCGTCCCAGTGTCACCCCATAGCCATCACCCCAGTGTCCCCGTCCCAGTGTCACCCCATAGCCATCACCCCAGTGTCCCCGTCCCAGTGTCACCCCATAGCCCCAGTGTCACCCCATAGCCATCACCCCAGTGTCCCCGTCCCAGTGTCACCCCATAGCCATCACCCCAGTGTCCCCATCCCAGTGTCACCCCATAGCCATCACCCCAGTGTCCCCGTCCCAGTGTCACCCCATAGCCATCACCCCCATCACCCCAGCCATCACCCCAGTGTCCCCGTCCCAGTGTCACCCCATAGCCATCACCCCAGTGTCCCCATCCCAGTGTCACCCCATAGCCATCACCCCAGTGTCCCCATCCCAGTGTCACCCCATAGCCATCACCCCAGTGTCCCCCCCAGTGTCACCCCAAAGCCATCCCAGTGTCACCCCATAGCCATCACCCCAGTGTCCCCGTCCCAGGGTCACCCCATAGCCATCACCCCCGTGGGGCCGGCCCAGTGTCACCCCATAGCCATCACCCCCCAGTGTCCCCGTCCCAGTGTCACCCCATAGCCATCACCCCAGTGTCCCCGTCCCAGTGTCACCCCATAGCCATCACCCCAGTGTCCCCGTCCCAGTGTCACCCCATAGCCATCACCCCAGTGTCCCCGTCCCAGTGTCACCCCATAGCCATCACCCCATCACCCCAGTGTGGCCGTCCCAGTGTCACCCCATAGCCATCACCCCAGTGTCCCCGTCCCAGTGTCACCCCATAGCCATCACCCCAGTGTCCCCATCCCAGTGTCACCCCATAGCCATCACCCCAGTGTCCCCGTCCCAGTGTCACCCCATAGCCATCACCCCAGTGTCCCCATCCCAGTGTCACCCCATAGCCATCACCCCAGTGTCCCCGTCCCAGTGTCACCCCATAGCCATCACCCCAGTGTCCCCGTCCCAGTGTCACCCCATAGCCATCACCCCAGTGTGGCCCCATCCCAGTGCCGTCACCCCATAGCCATCACCCCAGTGTCCCCGTTCCAGTGTCACCCCATAGCCATCACCCCAGTGTCCCCGTCCCAGTGTCACCCCATAGCCATCACCCCAGTGTCCCCGTCCCAGTGTCACCCCATAGCCATCACCCCAGTGTCCCCATCCCAGTGTCACCCCATAGCCATCACCCCAGTGTCCCCGTCCCAGTGTCACCCCATAGCCATCACCCCAGTGTCCCCATCCCAGTGTCACCCCATAGCCATCACCCCAGTGTCCCCGTCCCAGTGTCACCCCATAGCCATCACCCCAGTGTCCCCGTCCCAGTGTCACCCCATAGCCATCACCCCAGTGTCCCCGTCCCAGTGTCACCCCATAGCCATCACCCCAGTGTCCCCATCCCAGTGTCACCCCATAGCCATCACCCCAGTGTCCCCGTCCCAGTGTCACCCCATAGCCATCACCCCAGTGTCCCCGTCCCAGTGTCACCCCATAGCCATCACCCCAGTGTCCCCGTCCCAGTGTCACCCCATAGCCATCCCCCCATTGTCCCCATCCCAGTGTCACCCCATAGCCATCACCCCAGTGTGTCCATCCCAGTGTCACCCCATAGCCATCACCCCAGTGTGGCCATCCCAGTGTCACCCCATAGCCATCGCCTGCGTCACCCCAGTGTCCCCAGTGTCCCCAACCCATCCCATTGTCACCCCATATCCATCCCCTGCATCACCCCAGTGTGTCCATCCCATTGTCACCCCATATCCATCCCCTGCATCACCCCAGTGTGTCCATCCCATCCCATCGTCACCCCATAGCCATCCCCTGCATCACCCCAGTGTGTCCATCCCATCGTCACCCCATAGCCATCCCCTGCATCACCCCAGTGTGTCCATCCCATCGTCACCCCATAGCCATCCCCTGCATCACCCCCATGTCCCCATCCCAGTGTCCCGTGTCCCCCCCCCCATTTCCTATCCCTAAATCCCTCCCTTGTCCCCATAGATCCTGGAGCGGAGCCTCAGCACCTTCGGGCACCCCTGGGAGCTGAGTCCCGGTGATGGGGCCTTTTATGGCCCCAAGGTGAGAGGGGTTTGGGGGGTGCGGGGGGGTGTGGGGCGCCCCCAAATGGGACCAACGAGGACCCCACGGCCCCACAGATCGACATCCGCATCCGGGATGCGCTGGGGCGGCAGCACCAGTGTGGGACCATCCAGCTGGACTTCCACATGCCAGAGAGGTTTGGGCTGCAGTACAGCAGGTATGGGGCGGGATGGGGATGGGGGGTGGGGATGGGGGGGGGATGGGGATGGGGGTGGGGATGGGGGGATGGGGATGGGGATGGGGATGGGGATGGGGGGGGGGATGGGGATGGGGGGGGGGGGGGGATGGGGGGGGATGGGGGGGGATAGGGGGGAATGGGGATGGGGGGGGAATGGGGTGGGAATGGGAATGGGAATGGGGGGGGAATGGGGATGGGGGGATGGGGGGGATGGGGGGAATGGGGGGTGGGATGAGGGGAATGTGCAACGGTCAATCACGGGGGAATGGGGAAGCGGGGTTGGGGATGGGGATGGGGGGTGGGGTGGGGGGAAATGGGAGGGGATGGGAGGGGATGGGGGGGGATGGGGATGGGGATGGGGGGGGATGGGGGGATAGGGGGGGAATGGGGATGGGGGGATGGGGGGGATGGGGGGAAAAGGGACGGGGGGTGGGGATGGGGATGGGGGGTGGGATGGGGGGAATGGGAATGGGGGGGATGGGGGGGGATGGGGATGGGGATGGGGGGGATGGGGGGGAACGGGGACAGGGGGGTGGGGATGGGGATAGGGAGTGGGATTGCAATGGGGATTTGGGGTGGGGCTGGGGATATGGGGGGAATGGGGATGGGGATGGGGGATGGGAATGAGGATGGGGACGGGGATGTGGGGGTGGGGGGGAATGGGGATGGGGATATGGGGGATGGGGATGGGGCTTGGGAATGGGGATGTGGGGTGGGGATGGGGATGAGGGGGATAGGGATGGGGATGGGGGGCAGGTGTGGGAATAGGGGGATGGGGATGTGGGGGTGGGAATGCGGATGGGGGGAGGGAATGGGGATGGGGGGGTGGGAATGGGGATGGGGATGGGGGTGGGGATGGGGGGGGAATGGGGATGGGGATGGGGGTGGGGACGGGGATGGGGGGCTGGGGGGGAATGGGGATGGGGCTTGGGAATGGGGATGCGGGGTGGGGATGGGGACAGGTATGGGAATAGGGGGATGGGGATGTGGGGGTGGAAATGGGGATGGGGGGAGGGAATTGGAATGGGAAGAGGTGGGAATGGGGATGGGGATGGGGGTGGGGATGAGGATGGGGAGTGGGGATGTTGGGGAGGGGGATGGGGGGATGGGAATGGGGCTGTGGGGTCAGGAATGGGGCTGGGGTTCCCATCCCCCCCCTCTCTCTTTAACCCCCCCCCCCTCCCGTTGGTGCCCCCCAGCGCGGGGGGGGCGCGCTTGAGGCCGGTGCTGCTGCACCGCGCGGTGCTGGGCTCCGTTGAGCGCCTCCTGGCGGTGCTGGCCGAGAGCTGCGGCGGCCGCTGGTGAGGGGGGGGGGGGGGACCCCGAAACCACCCCCAGGGCACCCCCAAACCCACCCCATGGAGGGTGATGGGGGAGGGGAGCAGCCCCCCCACCACCACCACCACCCCATGGATCCATTTTGCCCCCCCCGCAGGCCCCTGTGGCTCTCCCCAATGCAGGTGATGGTGATCCCGCAGGCGCCCGACGTCGAGGGGTACGCCCGGGAGGTGAGCGGGGACACCCCATAGACACCCCATAGACACCCCATAGACACCCTATAGACACCCCATAGACACCCCATAGACACCCCATAGACAGCCCATAGACACCCCATAGACACCCCATAGACACCCCATAGACAGCCCATAGACACCCCATAGACACCCCATAGACACCCCATAGACACCCCATAGACACCCCATAGACACCCCATAGACACCCCATAGACACCCCATAGACAGCCCATAGACACCCCATAGACACCCTATAGACAGCCCATAGACACCCCATAGACAGCCCATAGACAGCCCATAGACACCCCATAGACAGCCCATAGACAGCCCATAAACCCCCCATTGACACCCCATAGACAGCCCATAGACACCCCATAGCCATCCCATTGACACCCCATAGACAGCCCACAGACACCCCATAGCATCCCATAGACACCCCATAGACACCCCATCCCCATCTCCCCCCATCTCCCCCCATCTCCCCCCATATCCCCCCATATCCCTATATCCCCATCTCCCCCCATCTCCCCCCATCTCCCCCCATATCCCTATATCCCCATCTCCCCCCACAACCCCCTCTCCCCCCATCTCCCCCCATGTCCCCCCAGGTTCAGGCTGTGCTTCGGGATGGGGGCCTCCAGGCCGACCTGGATGCGGACCCAGGGACCACCCTGGCCCGGAAGATCCGCAGGGCCCAGCTCTCCCAATACAACTTCCAGCTGGGTAAGGGGTTGTGTTGGGGGGGGACACGACCCCATACATCCCCCCCCCCCCCCCAAAACCCCATTGGGGACCTGAACCCATCCCAATCCCACCCCATTGCAGTGGTGGGAGCCCGGGAGCGCGCGAGCGGCACCGTGAGCATCCGCACGCGGGAGAACCGGAGCGTGGGGCAGCGGGCGCTGGGCCCGGTGCTGCGGCGGCTGCAGGAGCTGCGGGATGCGCGCGTGCGGGACGCCGAGCGATGCTTCTGACCCCCCCCCTCCATTATCCCCCTCCATTAAAGCGCTGCTGCCCCATAGAGGGGAGCAGAACCCCCCCCCCCCCCCCGTGTTGTCCCTGATGCGATGGGATGGGATGCAGGGAATTCCTTCCCGTGTTATCCGGGGCCCTTTCGATAGATGTGGGGGAGATGGGGATTGGGGCAGGAGCATCCTCTCGTCCCCTTGCATCCCCCTTGTGCCTTCCTCCCCATGGGGAGCCCTCCTTTCCTTCCCCCCCCCCCCCCCCACATCAGCCCCATCGCCAAAGGCAGCGGGTGAGGAAGGAGGCCTTTAATGGGGGCTGGAGCTGGCAGTGGGGCCCCCAGGAGGGCTCAGCTATGGGGCAGTCCAGGGATAGCCAGGGCTCAGCCCTGACCGAGGAGGGCAGGGGCTCCGTGGGGCAGCTCCTCTGCGAAGGAGGCCAAGGGTGGCCTGGAGCTGCTGTTGAGCGTCCTATGGGGCTGCTTCAGGCTGTTATCTATCCCATAGGGATGCTCCTTGCCGTTATCCACCCTATAGGGATGCTCCTTGCTGTTATCCACCCTATAGGGATGCTCCTTGCCGTTATCCATCCTATAGGGATGCTCCTTGCCGTTATCCACCCTATAGGGATGCTCCTTGCCGTTATCCATCCTTTGCTCCTTGCTCCCATGGGTACCAGTCACATCTGCCGGTGCTTCTTCGTCTGCCTGCTTCTTCCTGTACAAAGGGGGGTCCGAATCCCTCATGGATGGGGTTCGCTGGGAAGGGGATGGGATGGGATGGGAAGGAGCCGGAGCTCCGAGCCCTGCCGTGGGAGCATCCCATGGGAACAGGGACTCACCGCTCCTGGAGCTGCGAGATGAGGATGCAGAAGACCAAGAGCCCCAGGAGCAGCAGCGCCAGCACGGCCGCGGACACCCATAGGAAGCGCTGGAGGAGCAGCGGCCGCCCCGCCGCTACGGTCCCTAATGGAGCCACGATCCCTGCGGCACAAGAGACGGGACCGGAGCCGCGTTGTTGTGTGGGGCGGGAGGGACCCGGAGCCTGGGACATCGTCTGCATCCCAGCATCGGCATCCCCACATCTGCATCCCAGCATCTGCATCCCAGCATCTGCATCCCCGCATCTGCATCCCAGCATCGGCATCCCAGCATCTGCATCCCCGCATCTGCATCCCAGCATCGGCATCCCAGCATCTGCATCCCAGCATCTGCATCCCAGCATCGGCATCCCAGCATCTGCATCCCCACATCTGCATCCCAGCATCTGCATCCCAGCATCTGCATCTGCATCCCAGCATCTGCATCCCCGCATCTGCATCCCCACATCTGCATCCCAGCATCTGCATCCCAGCATCTGCATCCCAGCATCTGCATCCCAGCATCTGCATCCCCACATCTGCATCCCAGCATCTGCATCCCCACATCTGCATCCCAGCATCTGCATCCCCGCATCTGCATCCCCACATCTGCATCCCCACATGTGCATCCCCACATCTGCATCCCAGCATCTGCATCCCCACATCTGCATCCCAGCATCTGCATCCCAGCATCTGCAGCCCAGCATCTGCATCCCCACATCTGCATCCCCACATCTGCATCCCAGCATCTGCATCCCCACATCGGCATCCCCACATCTGCATCCCAGCATCTGCATCCCAGCATCTGCATCCCAGCATCTGCATCCCCACATCTGCATCCCAGCATCTGCATCCCAGCATCTGCATCCCAGCATCTGCATCCCCACATCTGCATCCCAGCATCTGCATCCCACCATCTGCATCCCCACATCTGCATCCCCACATCTGCATCCCAGCATCTGCATCCCCACATCTGCATCCCCACATCTGCATCCCCGCATCTGCATCCCCGCATCTACATCCCAGCATCTGCATCCCAGCATCTGCATCCCCACATCTGCATCCCCACATCTGCATCCCACCATCTGCATCCCACCATCTGCATCCCCACATCTGCATCCCCCATCTGCCATCTGCATCCCCACATCTGCATCCCCACATCTGCATCCCAGCATCTGCATCCCAGCATCTGCATCCCAGCATCTGCATCCCCACATCTGCATCCCAGCATCTGCATCCCAGCATCTGCATCCCCACATCTGCATCCCCACATCTGCATCCCCACATCGGCATCCCCACATCTGCATCCCAGCAACTGCATCCCAGCATCTGCATCCCCACATCTGCATCCCCACATCTACATCCCCACATCTACATCCCCACATCTGCACCCCACATCTGCACCCCACATCTACATCCCCACATCTACATCCCCACATCTACATCCCCACATCTGCATCCCCACATCTGCATCCCCACATCTACATCCCCACATCTGCATCCCCACATCTGCATCCCCACATCTGCACATCTACATCCCCACATCTACATCCCCACATCTGCATCCCACATCTGCATCCCCACATCTGCACCCCACATCTGCATCCCCACATCTGCACCCCACATCTGCATCCCCACATCTCCACCCCACATCTACATCCCGACATCTGCACCCCACATCTACATCCCCACATCTACATCCCCACAACTACATCCCCACATCTGCATCCCCACATCTACCCCACATCCCCACATCTACATCCCCACATCCATCCCCACATCTGCATCCCCACATCTACATCCCCACATCTGCATCCCCACATCTGCATCCATCTGCATCCCCACATCTACATCCCCACATCTGCATCCCCACATCTGCATCCCCACATCTGCATCCCCACATCTACATCCCCACATCTGCATCCCCACACATCCCCACATCTGCATCCCCACATCTACATCCCCACATCTGCATCCCCCCACATCTACATCCCCACATCTACATCCCCACATCTACATCCCCACATCTGCATCCCCACATCTACATCCCCACATCTACATCCCCACATCTACATCCCCACATCTGCATCCCCACATCTACATCCCCACATCTGCATCCCCACATCTGCACCCCACATCTGCACCCCAAAGCAGCCCTGGCCACCAGTGGTGCCCCTGGGAGCTGCGCACCAGGAGCAGGAGCCGGCCCAGGGCTGGACTCAGCCGCGGGGCACGGTGCAGGATGAGCTCCCTGCTCCCGTCCTGCTGCAGCCGCAGCCAAGGGCCGGGAATGCCCCATCCCGATGCTGCTTTCCCCGCGTTTCCAGGATCTCCTTTGGGAATCCAATTCCGGGGGGGGGAAGAGCCAGGACTCACAGGTGAGGTGCCAGCTGGGACCGTGCACAAGGTGCTGCAGAGGATCCGGGAAGCTCTTTATCCTGGCTCCATCTGCAACCAAGCATCCATGGGGCATCAGCACCGCAGCAGGACACGGAATGGGGCCCACAGTGGGGCAGGAATGGGGCCTCTGAGGGGTCGGATCCTGCTGGGCTCTCCTCCTCCATAGGGATCTGTGGGCACGGGAAGGGATCCAGGGCACAGCGGAGGACCTGGATACAGGGAGAGCTGATGGAGCATCCTAGGAGCATCCTTCCTGGGACATGGAGCATCCTAGGAGCATCCTAGGAGCATCCTTCCCGGGACATGGGAAATGATGGAGCATCCTAGGAGCATCCTTCCCGGGACATGGGAAATGATGGAGCATCCTTCCCGGGACATGGAGCATCCTAGGAGCATCCTTCCTGGGACATGGGAGCACATGGAGCATCCTAGGAGCATCCTTCCCGGGACATGGGAGCACATGGAGCATCCTTCCCGGGACATGGGAAATGATGGAGCATCCTAGGAGCATCCTAGGAGCATCCTTCCCGGGACATGGGAAATGATGGAGCATCCTAGGAGCATCCTTCCCGGGACATGGAGCATCCTAGGAGCATCCTTCCTGGGACATGGAGCATCCTAGGAGCATCCTTCCTGGGACATGGGAGCACATGGAGCACCCTAGGAGCATCCTTCCCGGGACATGGGAGCACATGGAGCATCCTTCCCGGGAATGATGGAGCATCCTAGGAGCATCCTTCCCGGGACATGGAGCATCCTAGGAGCATCCTTCCTGGGACATGGGAAATGATGGAGCATCCTAGGAGCATCCTTCCCAGCCTTCCAAGTGGGATCCTCTTGCACTGGAAGGAGGGGGAATTCCTGGTGGAGAAGAGCCCGTCGGAGGCTGGATTCTCCCCATCCCATAGGATCTCCCCCAGCCCATAACGGATCCGGAACCTCCCTTCCCATGGACAACTTACCCCGGTGGTCGGGACCCCAGGGCTCAGCGCTGGGCTCGGGGGTAGGAGCTTGCTCAGTCCCGACGATGCCAGCACCTGGAAGGGTGACTATTATGGGCTGCACCCAAAGGAGGTGCCCCTGTGCTCTGGGCCCCCACTTGGATGCTGCACAAGGGATGCTGGGATGGGGCTGGACCGGAGTGTGGGGGGGGGGGTCCCGGTTCCTTCCCCCCCCCGTCCCCCCAAAGGAACTCACCCGCTCCCCGCTTCCATCCCGGTTCCGTGGCCCCCCCCCGGGCCCGCAGCGCCAGGAGGACGAAGAGCAGGAGGACGGGGGCGGGCATGGCCTCGGTGCTCTCGGTGCTGCTCCCGGTGCCGCTCCAGGGGCTGCTCCCGGTGCTGCGGTGCTCCCGGTGCCGCTCCAGGGGCTGCTCCCGGTGCTGCTCCCGGTGCTTCCGGTGCTGCTCCAGGGGCTGCCCCCGGAGCGGCTCCCGGTGCTCCCGGTGCCGCCCCCGGTGCCGCTCCCGGTGCTCCCCGTGCTGCTGCTCCCGGTGCTGCTCCCGGTGCTTCCGGTGCCGCCCCCGGTGCTCCCGGTGCCGCCCCCGGTGCTCCCGGTGCCGCCCCCGGTGCCGCTCCCGGTGCTCCCCGTGCTGCTGCTCCCGGTGCTGCTCCCGGTGCTTCCGGTGCCGCCCCCGGTGCTCCCGGTGCCGCCCCCGGTGCTCCCGGTGCCGCCCCCGGTGCCGCTCCCGGTGCTCCCCGTGCTGCTGCTCCCGGTGCTCCCGGTGCTGCTCCCGAAGCTGCTCCCGGTGCTCCCGGTGCTCTCGGTACCGCTCCCGGTGCTCCCCGTGCTGCTGCTCCCGGTGCTCCCGGTGCTGCTGCCGCTGCTGCACCCGGTGCTGCTCCCGGTGCTCCCAGTGCCGCTCCCGGTGCCGCTCCCCGTGCTGCTGCCGCTGCTGATCCCGGTGCTCCCGGTGCTGATCCCGGTGCTGATCCCGGTGCTGATCCCGGTGCTCCCGGTGCTGCTCCCGGTGCTGCCGCTGCTGCTCCCGGTGCTCCCGCTGCTGCTCCCGGTGCTCCCGGTGCTGATCCCGGTGCTGATCCCGGTGCTGCTCCCGGTGCTGCCGCTGCTGCTGCGGCTGCTGCCGGGGAGGCGGAGCGGGGGGGGTGCATCATCAATGGAGGAGCTGACGTCAGGACCGACGTCAGAATCAGGATTCGAATCCGAACCAAGATCACGATCAGAATCAAGACGGGAATCGCGATCAGCATCAATATCAATCAGAATCAATATCAGCATCAATAGCAACCAGAATCAGTATCAGAATCAATATCAGCATCAATCAGAATCAATATCAGTATCACTATCAGCATCAGTATCAATCAGAATCAATATCAGCATCACTATCAGCATCAATATCAATCAGAATCAATATCAGCATCACTATCAGCATCAATATCAATCAGAATCAATATCAGCATCACTATCAGCATCAATATCAATCAGAATCACTATCAGCATCACTATCAGCATCAATATCAATCAGAATCAATATCAGCATCACTATCAGCATCAATATCAATCAGAATCAATATCAGCATCACTATCAGCATCAATATCAACCAGAATCAATATCAGCATCACTATCAGCATCAATATCAATCAGAATCAATATCAGCATCACTATCAGCATCAATATCAATCAGAATCAATATCAGCATCACTATCAGCATCAATATCAATCAGAATCAATATCAGCATCACTATCAGCATCAATATCAATCAGAATCAGTATCAGCATCACTATCAGCATCAATATCAATCAGAATCAGTATCAGTATCACTATCAGCATCAATATCAATCAGAATCAGTATCAGCATCACTATCAGCATCAATATCAACCAGAATCAATATCAGCATCACTATCAGCATCAATATCAACCAGAATCAATATCAGCATCACTATCAGCATCAGGATCAATCAGAATCAATATCAGCATCAATAGCAACCAGAATCAGTATCAGAATCAATATCAGCATCAATCAGAATCAATATCAGTATCACTATCAGCATCAGGATCAATCAGAATCAGCATCAATATCAATCAGAATCAGTATCAGTATCAGCATCACTATCAGCATCAATATCAATCAGAATCAGCATCAGCATCACTATCAGCATCAGGATCAATATCAGCATCATTATCGATACCCAAATCAAAATCGGTGCCAAAATCAACATCAAATTCAATATCAATATCCAAATCAATAGAGATATCGAAATCAATATCAATATCGATGTCCAAACCGGTATCAGATCAATATCAAAATCTATATCGATACAGAAACCAATTGTGACATTAATATAAGTGTCCAAATCAATATCAAATCGATATCAATATCAATACACGAATCAATATCAAACTGATATCAATATCAATATCCAAATCAATATCAAACTGATATCAATATCAATATCAATGTCCAAATTAATATCAAATTGATATCAATATCAAAATCCAAATCAATATCAAGCTGATATCAATCTCAATATCAATATAAATGTCCAAATCAATATCAAATCCGATATCAATATCAATATCCAAATCAATATCAAACTGATATCAATATCAATATCTAAATCAATCTCAATTCAATATCAATATCAATATCCAAATCAATATCAAATCGGTAACAATACCAATATCGAGATCAAATCAATATCAATATCCAATCGATATCCAATCGATGTCGCAATCAAACTCGATATCAAATCAGTGCCGGTCACTCCCCACACGCAGTTTTCCACCCCAAATCTGCAGTTTCCCACCCAAATCCTGTTTTCCACCCCAAATCCTCACTTTTCCATCCCAAATCCGCAGTTTTCCACCCCAAATCTGCAGTTTTCCACCCCAGATCTCCAGTTTTGCACCCCAAATCCTGTTTTCCACCCCAAATCCGCAGTTTTCCACCCCTGTTTTCCATCCCCTGCAGTTTTCCATCCCAAATCCGCAGTTTTCCAC
>NW_026642641.1:0-12515 GCF_028554395.1 Pezoporus wallicus
TATTAGCTGAAAAGGGAGGAGTGTGCATAATGTTAAGGAATACATGTTGCACATTTATTCCAAATAATAGAACACCAGATGGAGCCATAACCAGGGCGTTACAAGGCCTCACTATGTTGGCAGAAGAATTGGCTGAAAATACAAGAACAGGTTACTTCATTAACAGGATGGTTAGAATCCTGATTTGGAAAATGGAGAGGAATGGTGATATCAGCTTTTACTTCTGTAGTTGTAGTAGCAGGTGTATGAATAGCTATATGGTGCTACATAATTCCATATATAGGAAGACGTGTGCAACTTCTTGAAACAACTTTGTTGAACTAACTTTGTCAAAACAAATGCTCATGGGACCACCACCCTACTCTGATGAAATGCTTTTGATTAAAAAAAAAAAATAAATTAAAGATGATTGGGGCGACTTATCTTTAGATCAAAACCACGAAATTACGTTATCCAGACTGGAAGCGACATATGGGGCAATTCTTTAAGGAAAGTGCAAAAACCAAAACCAGTATAATAAGAGAAAGGGGGAGTTGTGAGAGAAACAGTGTTGTTTTCGCATAACTGGAGATGGGGCTTTGCAGTATTAAGGCTTTCCAATATTAGAGCTTTAAGACCAACATTAAGGCTTTGCAATATTAAGAGTTTTCAATACTGGGGCTGGGGCTAAGTTACTAAGGGAACGAAACAAAGGGTTTGAGATCTAGTAACTCAAAAAAGACACACTCTGTGGTTAAAGCCAATGTCACCTCTAGATGAAAGATACACTCCTCGGTTAAAAAGAATACTGTCTATGTACAAACTAAGCTGGTGCAGGCTGGTTAAACAGTAAGTTGGGGTACCACATGCCTGCCAAAGAGTTACAAAATTGAACCGGAAAAGGATTATGTGGTTAATAATGATGTAGTTAATAAATAAGAGGAAGGGGCATACAACGTCCAGTAAGGGGAGGTATAAACAGAGGCGAGACAGTTATCACATAGATTATAAGCACTGAATAGGCTGTAAACCTTGGAGTACCCAACCAGTGGGGAAACAAGGGAGGGAACTTGTGGACGGGGTAGGAAATAGAAATCATAGTTCTGCTGTTGCTGTGTGTGCCTACGTGCTAGGACACCCGCTTTTTGCAAAAACATTAATAAAGAGCTGCTTCGCTGTTGTGTCTACCCTGAGCTTATGTTTTTACCTAGATTCCATTTCTCACAGCAGCCACACAGAGCTGAAGTGCCTCTCTGTTTCAGCAAAGTATGTGAGGTCTCAGATAATTATCTGCACACTCAGAAAGTGCCTACTACAAATCTGTGCCTGTGGCCAGCAAACTGCTTGGACAGATATCCCATCTTCACACTCGGGGGAAGAAAAGGAATCTAAGCGATGGATCCAGTGCAGGGGCCATCTGTGTCAGAAGAGGTTTTTGATTTGAAATTCTTCTGAAGTGCAGCCATCTGAAAGAGGCTGGAGATAACCAAGAAGTCATACGTGCTGAGTGAGGGGAGTGTGCACAATGTTTTGGGACACTGGCTAATGTTTAGGGCATATATATCTCACTCAGATCTCAGGTTAAGCTTTTCCCTGTTGCTCAAGTCCTTCATTAATGGTGATTAAGCTTGTAATTTAGGTTTAATTTTGGCCATGTCTTTCAGGGAGCTCACTTAGAGGGACACCAACAATACGCTACGCGTCTGGCTTAGCTGTAGATGTGCTTTAGTTTTAAGTGCTGATACTGGAAGCTGCTTTGCATCTTGCCTGGTGTAGCAGTCCACAGCGCAGCTACCCAGTGAGAGGCTGTGCTGCCACAAACCTGCACCCTGCAGTGTTGCTGAGGATCTGGAGAAGTTGGTCAGCTCTTCAACCACCTCTCCAAGGAGGGGCTTGCAGACTTTTAGGTTCACGGTATAGCTTGTGCCTGGTAGGCTCTGCAGACCCTCATTTGATTAACTTCTGGTAAAGAAGTCCCTTGGACTTGTTGTGACTATGTACCACTGGAAAAAAACTTAGTTGTTAATGTTGGGCTGGAGCCCTGAAACTCATTTTCTGACCATATCTCCCAAAGTTCTTGCTTTTTTTGTTACCATATACGTGATCACGGCTTTGATTCAGAAACTCATGTGCTGCAGGGCTGCTGGTCTCTCTCATATCCTCATGTGCAGCATTGCTTAAGAAGCTCCTCAGTGCCTTATGGCACAGGGATGGAGGATAAGGGGACCAGCACACAGTTCAGCTATTTAAACCTGGTGCCAGGTGCCTTAACTTTGGAGCAACGGGAGTTGCTGATGTATGATATTCTTCAAGTTGAATCTGCGTGACTTCAGTGCATGTCTAAGCCAAACAGTCCCCGGAGCTTTTACTGCATTTCCTTCGGCGGAGAAGATGGCAGTGAGCTTAAACATCTCCCCTAATGCATTACAACGGACTGTGCAAAATGCACATGCGAAGGAATCGGCTGTCCATTTTTATTTCTGAAAGACCAAGCGTAGAAATATTCTGCTGAAGGACCCTGCTGAAGTCTTAGTTCTTACATACATCTTCTATGATTAAGTTTTGAGACTTGCGTGGTGGCTATCTTTCTTCTGAAAGATGTCATACTCACTTTTTTTTATCTAGGCTAGGGCTGGTACACCTTCAAAGCACCCTAGGATGTTCAGGTTCCTTCTCCTGGGAGGAAGCCTACAAGAGCATATCCTTGCTCAGCCTTTATTTCCTACTTGCTCAATACCACGACAGCTCTGGGACAGAACACACCAAGACTTTAGCCTCCCCAGGGGCCCCTAGAGTCACGCTGAGTTTCCTCACAGGCCTCTCTAGAGGGGTCTGTCCTCCTCCCAGACACCCACAGAAGTGAAGGGCCTAACAAGAGAGCCTGATAACCAGCTGCACAGCTCCTGCCTTCCCCCCTAGGGACAGAGAGGCCACAGCTGCTTTAGTAAGACAAAATAAGCAGAGGGATACAGGTAGCATGGAAGTCTTATGTCCCTTCAGATGCTGGGCATCCTGCCTTCAGGCAGAGTTAGAGCTCTTCCTTTTTGGTCCTATGAGCTAATACATAAAGCATCACAAGAAAACAGCATTAGTTATGAAGGAAGTTCACAGGAGCACTTCTTGCTGCGTTTCCAGATACAGGCAGGGCCAGGCAGCTGGTGTGTCAGTATCAGGCAGGAGCTGCCCATAAACCCCGTTAGCAGGCCTTGGGCAGTGCAGACCAGCCCTGTGCCTGCTCAGGGGATCACCACCTCCGTAATGTGCAATGGGCTCCTGGTCAGGATCATCTCTGCCTTGACCCACACGCAATTTACCTTTCCCACAGGTATTATAAATGACACATGATGTTGATAACAAAGGGTCTTCTCAAGGCCAAGTACAAGGCCTAAGAGAGTGGACATTACCTGTTCAAGATCATTAGGTCTTTGACTACAATGTCTTCTGCAAGGAGGGACTGAGCTCTGCAGGGACTCCTCCATCTGGGGACTGGCTGCAATCACTTCTGCTCCAGTGGGGCATGGCCTCGGCTCCAGCGGTGGCTCCCTGGGGCAGCTGAGCACCTGAGTAGGGATCAAAAGGGTCAGTGACGCCTGGTCCCCCAGGCTGAGACTGGAGCCCCGCTGCGGCTGGAGATGCCTCAGGCACTGCAGACAGGCTGCCCCGCTCCGGTGGCACTTCCGGGTCCTGCTACGGCACAAGTAGAAAGAAGAGAACTCACACTCCCCAGCCTCAGTAGTAGGGCCTTGGTTTCTTACCTCGCATTCCCTATAGCGGCAGCTGGACCTCCCCACAGACCCTTATAGAGACACCTGGCCTTGTCCCAGACTCTTATGGAGGAGACTCCCTCCCCACCCCCCTCCGCACCGGGGGCGTTACAGGAGAGCCTGGCCCCTCCGCAGGTCCCTATAGGCGAAGCTGGCCTCCTCCTAGGCTCCTCTAGATGAGCCTTGCCTCCCTGCCAGTCCTTTTAGGGGGAGCCTGGCCACTCCCTTATAGAGAAGTTTGGATTCTTTCCCGGCTCCTAGAGATGATCCTGGCCTCCCAGCCGGTCCTCAGTAGGGGAACTTACCTCCCTCCCAGGCTCCTGTAGAGGAGCTTGGCCTCCACACAGCACTTTATAAAGGATTCTGTTCCCCCACAGGCCCTTGTAGGAGGGCCGATCCTCATCTCTAACACTTATGGAGGGGCCTGGCCTCCCCACAGGATCCTATGGGGTAGTCCCACCTCTCCCCACGCCCTTACTAAGGAACCTAGCCTTCCCATATCTGAGCCTATATGTGAGCCTACCCCAAGCCCGCTCCCATCCTGACAGGAGACCTGCCTCACCCAGGCCTGGCGGCCATGCTCCGGCTCCCAGCTCTGCGTTCTGCGCTGAGTCCTTCCGTGCTTCACGTAGCCACCGCCCTGCTGACTGGAAGGGAGCGGGTGGGGGCGGTGTCAATCTCCCCCTCGCTTCCGCCCGCAGTACCCGTGGCTGCGGCTTGGTGGTGCCGCAGAGTATGGCCCTGGTGGAGGCCGTGAGGGCGCCCCGCAAGGCCCACACCAAGAGCAGGCCCGAGGTGCGGGGGGAAGGCGGGGATCGGCTCCGGGTGAGGCTCCTCCGGTCCTCGTCCGGGCTGCTTCCGCCGCCTGCCGGTTGTGGTGGGTCCGGCGAGCTTAGAGGGGCGGGGAGGAGCCTGCGGGGCTGGTACACGCCGGAGGGTGGGGTGTTCGTCAGCCCTTTGTCTCGTGTTCGCGCCTATTCCTGAGTGGGTTTAAAGCGGCGGAGAGGGTGTCGGCTCCAGGCCGTGCTTGTGTCCGTGTTTGTTTGTCTGCTGCTGGAAGCGGCTAGATCGGGGGCGGGGTGTGCCTATCTGAAAACACATGTCCCATCCCTGGCAGTGATCTAGGCCAGGCTGGACGGGGCTTAGCACAACCTGGTCTAATGGAAGGTGTCCCTGCCCAGGTTTCAGTAGTTGTGGAATGATCTGAACTGAAATACCTTGCCTCACAGCCAGATCAAGTTGGAAATGTTTCTCTGAATTGCCTGACCTCTTTCATCTTGTACACTGCACCCCGGAGAGCAACGGCAGTGAAGTCCTGGTTGTCAAAGCCCTTTGAGAATAAGTCGGTGAATTAATTGACCACTGTTTGAGAAAACAAGGGTCAGAGCTAAGTGTCAGCTATGGCTGTGATTCCAGAACAAGTTTTATTTTGTGGCTGTGCTTCCATGATTTATTTGGTGGCAGGGCATGGCTGGAGCCACACATGAAGTCAAGCAGACTGTCGCCACACAGGGCAGGTTTTATGTTTCCTTAAACACGGACTTCGTTACCACCGTGCTCATTCCCCCTTAGGCCAACGCGACTGATCCTGGCTGCAGCAGTGAGGATGGTACTCCTGCAAAGGAAGTTTTTTTACATGTTCGGTGACAAATGTATCTTGCAAACTACTGTTTGAAGACAGAATCCTGAATCCCTGGGTACGTAGCTCTACTTCTACCTGAATCTCTTAAGCTTAATAATCCTCGCTGTGACACATTCTTCTGAGGTAGTGTATGATCTCTATTTCCCAAGTCCATGTACATGATTTGGGTGGTGGTGGGGTAGGTGTGCAAATACACGTTCCTGTATTGTCAACCCTATAACTGTGGGATCTGGCAGAGGTTCCTCTGTCCTGGGATACATGTTTAACACTTGAATTTCCCAGACTTTTCTAGGCCCTGGCCACCATTGAGGGGCTGTACTGCAATGATTCTATCACCTGAAAGGAGGTTATGAGGTGGGGGTCTGTCTCCTTGCCCAAGTACCACGTGATAGGACAAGAGGAAACGACCTCAAGCTGCACCAGGTGAGCTTTAGGCTGGGTATTGGGAACAATTTCTTCCCCGAGAGGGTTGTCAAGCACTGGAACAGGCTGCCCAGGGCAGTGGTGGAGTCACCATCCCTGGAAGTGTTTAGAAGGTGTGCAGATGTTGCACTTCGAGACACGGTGTAGTGGTGGATTTAGCAGCGTAGGGTAAACGGTTGGACTCAATAATCTTAAAGGTCTTTTCCAGCCTAAATGATTCCACACTTCTAATCAGAGCATCTACAAGATGATGCTTTGGCCACCTTACATTGTGCCTTCATTTCCATGCACACATGGCGGGCAGCATCCCTACCCCAAGGGCTGGCACTCTGCTTCCTGTGCTGAGTCCACTCTCTGCTGCAGCCACGTTTGTCTGCTGCCCTGAGCCTTGGTGAACGTCCCCAGCATGGCTCTGCTGTCGAAGCAGCTGGCTATTCATGGCTGTGGGTTTGAAACAGCTCCGGGTCTTGAATCCTGAGCTACACTTAACATATGTCTCTCAATGAGCTTACTGGGGTGCTGTTCTGCGGTATGGCCACTCACTTTCAACAGGATGAAGCTGAGGGTTTTTTAGCATCACTTTTTCTGTGCCCCAGCTTGACTGTGTGCTAACCTGCGGCAACTCTTTGCTTCAGGTTGCTGTGTGTTGAAAGCTGGCTGTATTCATTGGGGTGAGGGGCAGATGTGACTGTGCTTGCTTGAAGAACTTCTTGATTCCTGTTTTCTTATGCTGAAAGGTGACCCCCAGCATGACTGACGCTGACATAGCTAATGCTGCTTGGATGCCGTTTCAAAATTCCGGCTGCTTTTGTATTTTTCTGGAAACGGAGGTGTACAATGGGCTCGGTTTGATGTCAGCTACAGCAGGTGATTTGAGCAACAGTCTTTTCATGTATGTGTGTATGTGTGTATATATATATGTATCTTTGTGTGTATCTCTCTCTCTATATATGAAACTTTCTTTTCTTTGCAGAGGTAGTGTGGGAGAAGGTCAGATCTAGCTGGCACAAACCCTTTGGGAAGAAGCAAAGAAAATGGAGGAATTCAGGGAAGAGCAAAAACTGCATCGGAAGAAGGTCAGGATGTTGATCCATTACCAATTACCATCCTTGGTGATGGATTTTGGCTCCTGGCTCGTTTCTCCCACCATGCCCCAGCCCCCTGCATGCTCCCAGTGCCTGTCGCTGCTGGGAAGTCCTGAGCTCCTTCCTATATGTTGAAGCCCTGCTGCTGAACCTCTGACTTCCTTCTTCTGACTGCCACATCTTCTCCTTTGGGTGCCTTTTGGGGCTGGCTATCGCAGGGCTCACCTCCAGAGACACCAGCCTCAACCAGGAATGTTCTTAAAGCATAGAGACATATATCTCATACATATAGTGTTGCGTGATGTCCATAGGGTTTGCTAAAATTGGCAAGTCTTTTAACCTCTTCTGGCTTGAGATTCCTTTGTCTGGAAAATGAGAGAAAACTGCTGCAAGTTTGGACGTAGCAGAATGGAGCTGGCTTCCCAATTTTCCTAGATTCAATGGAGATGATACAGTACTATATAATGGTGGATTTCATTTGTAGAGTTCCATTGCATAGACAGGTGGAGGCTTAGCTAGAAGTATAAAAGGTGGGTTTTGTGAAGATGCTTGATGTGGACATAGGTCCTTAAGGCCATCTGAATTTGGTCTGTGCCTCTTCCTTTCCTAAGCCACATAGTCCATCGTGAAGCTTCGATGCTCAGTGATGTGTTGACTCTCTTGTCATCACAGATAGACCTGATAATGGAGGCGATTCAGAAAATCAGGAGTCTGCAGTACGAGAAGACCATGGTGGTAAAGCAAACATGCTGCTCTTTCTTGCTCTATGGTTTAACACTGCTACCATACACACACAGTGCTGGCACAGTCTTACATATGAGGGTCTTCCTCTGCTGCAACTCATGCAGACACTACATCAAGAGCTGCAGCAGAGGAAGACCGTCACATTTAAGTCTGCATAGTGTGTTCTGAAAAACTGGAGAGTACACCACGGACATGGCTAGTCACAGCCTTGCATGGTAGGTTAAGAGTGATTTAGATGTCACGGACTCGATTGCTATGAGCTTTTCATGCCAAATGAAGAGCAGCTTGTCTTGTGAGGTCAGTTTTGGTCAAGCATCAGGGCACTGAGTGCCTTGTGTGCTGTCCCCTGCTCTGCGGGCAGCCTTTGGTAACCTCTTCACTTGGAGGCTGTTTTGCTCCAGAGCTATGTGCATGAGCTGTAATAGTACCTCCTTGCTTGCTAACACGCTCCTGCCCTGTTTGTTGGCTCTCCTAGGCCAAGCGCCTTTATGAGCAGCACCGCAGGGATAAGGGTGAGGCGGAACAAGCTGTGCACCACCACACAATGTGGTTACACAGAAGCAGCAGGAGAAGGTATAGAGAGGCGGGTGGCCATGGGACAGGAAGGGTGTATGCTCTTTGGGCTCTCCTGCCCCATAACTCTTCTCCCAGCTCTGGGTTTGGGGGTGAGATGGAAGGGCTGGCAATGTTCTCTAGCTGGCCTTCAATACCGTTGGTGATGCACGTTAGCTCTCCTGTAGCTTTCTTCTCTCTCCCAGTTTTGGCAGCTGTTCCTCAATCTAGCTCAGATGAAATCACCTCCGGAAGACTCTGGTGAGTGTGGCAATGCAGGGTTTGGAGGGTGAGGGGAGTGTTTGCTGGGGCAGGGGTTGTGAAGCCATGGCATGGCTCTTGAGCGAGCTCCAGCTCCTGGGTCAGGGCTGGCTCCTCAGAAACTCACGCCCAACATAGCAGGGATGGAGCTCACTCGAGAGCCATGCCATGGCTTCGCACCCCATTTCGTGTTTCTCACTGTTTCTCTGTGGCATGACCCTCCACCTTGCTGCACAGCTCTGTATTTCCTTGCGGTGCACATCCATAGCTGAGCTCACACATTACTGCTGCTTTCTCCCTGACATCCCTGCCGATTCAGGTTTTGTGTAGTGCCTTCTAGCAAAGGGTCTTTTTAATCCATGTTAATCAGATGACAGTGTGATTTGTTTCAAAGGCAGGAGTTACCAGCAGAGCGTTACAACACTGGAGAAGATCCGGGAAGAACGGCAAAGAGCACGTCAGAGCTTGTGAGGTAAAAGCCCCCAAACACCTTCACGTGGCAGTGTGGTCCTCTGGATGTCCACTCCTTGTTGTAGAAGTCCGGGATGGCACAGATCTGCCTTCTCTCTGTTGCCTTGGCAGTGAAGCAGCAGGACGTGTTGCAGCTAACCCTGCGTGTGCCTTAGGCGTGCCTTCTGCATTTAACGTCCCACCACTTCAAGGTTTCCACTATTTTTTTTGGTTTGTTTTTATTTTTCCTTCCACTACCTTTTCAAAGTAACAGAATCAAAGCAGTGACCTTTTTGCCCATTAACCTGCTTGCGCGTTTGGTGTGGCCATTATCCTGAGCTGCCGTGGTCACTTTCCGGGTACTCAGTGACTTAAGGCCAGTGTGTTCTACAGCCACGACACCACCTAGCAGACTCTGAAACTCTGATGGACTTTAAATGAATTTGCAGTAGAAGGCGCTGACACACTGGGGATGCAAGCTGGGTGAAGCCATCTCCATGTGAACCCAGTGTGCCAGCAGCCCTTCGCCATATATCTCACGTGATAGCATGGGAACCCCTCTGAGCAGATGTATCAGTCTAAAGCAGACTGTGTCATAGCAAAATGGTCTAGCCAGGACTTCCAGCAAGTGCCAGGGAAATCCAGAGCTGGTTGCAAGAGGACCGTGATGCTGCTCTGCTGCTGACCTGTGTCTTGCAGCTGTCTGTGATGTGTAACCAAGGGTTTAATGAGGTGATGCGGCTCCTCTGCTCTCGTGAGACCTCACTTGGAGTATTGCGTACAGTTCTGGTGTCCTCAATATGAGAAGGACGTGGAGCTGTTGGGGCTAGTCCAGAGGAGGGCCACGAGGATGACAAGGGGGCTGGAGTACCTCCCATATGAAGACAGGCTGAGAAAGTTGCGGCTGTTCAGCCTGGAGAGGATAAGGCTGCGTGGAGTCCTCCGAGCAGCTTCCAGTATCTGAAAGGGGCCTACGAGGATGCTGGGGAGGGGACTCTTTGTTAGGGACTGTAGTGTCAGGACAAGGGGTAATGGCTTCAAACTTAAGCAGGGGAAGTTTACGTTAGGTATAAGGAAGAAGTTCTTTACTGTGAAGCTGGTGAGGCACTGGAATGGGCTGCCCAAGGAAGCTGTGAACGCTCCATCCCTGGCAGCCTTCAAGGCCAGGTTGGACGCAGTCTTGGGTGGCATGGTTTAGTGCGAGGTGTCCCTGCCCATTGCAGGAGGGCTGGAACTAGATGATCTTAAGGTCCTTTCCAACCCTATTCTATGATTCTGTGATTCTATGGACAGGAAGTGCAGAGGTTGAGGTTTTATCCCATGTCTGCTGCAAGCTGGCAAACAACAAGTGATAACAAGTGCATATGCGCATGTGGGATGAAAGGCTGCCTTCCAGGTTCATGAAATTGAGCTACACCAGACAGCACATATCAGAAGACTTGGGCTTAAAGCTACTTGGAAAAGGGATGGGCAGGAAAGAGAGAGAAGACAAACGAGTCAAGACACTTTGCTTTCATAGATCCCCATGCTTTTTTATTGCTCCATAGTTGTGGGAGAGAAGTCAGCTGGGACTGCAGGACCATGGGGTACCTAGGAAACATGCAGTGCCTTTAGGAAGCTGGCTTCGTCTCCCCAGAGGTAGTGTTGTGCTGAGTGACCCCTTCCGCACGGGCCCTGCAGACCTTCCTGAACTTAACGCTCATCTTTGAAATACCTGGGTGTGTAAAGGGATGACTTCTTGTCTGGACGAGGTCTTTTCCAGCCTAGTTGGTTCTATGATTCTATGACTCATGGTTACCATGTTTCCTGCAGAAGACCAACATCACCTGCTTGTTGCTGTGGACAGAGATCTTTGTAGTGGGATGAGAAGAGATTAGAATAGAGATGTTAGGGCTGTTTTGTCTGTGTCGTTTCAGTTCTTTGAGACCCAGGAGTGCGAGCGGATCAACTATTTCCGCAGTGCCCTCCGGCTTCATGTTAGCCCACCATGACGTGCCTTGGTATCAGGTCTCTGTAAAGCCCAGGCTGGCCTAACCTCTTGCCTTCCCACTAGGTCTGGGAGGGCAGTTGGGGAGCACAGAGCCAGGGCACTGGGAGTCCCGGAGCCACGCAGATCCTCAGCTCTGACTTTTCTAATGTGCAGGAAGGCACCTCTACCCACCCCGACCAGTGCACCAGAATTACTTGCTTTATGGGGTTTCTGGCTCCACAGAAGAACTCTGCTTTTGCTCTTCCCCATCAGATCGTGAGCTTTAGCTGTCTAAAGGGAATGGTTTAGGTGAAGTCCGCCCTCCCCCCCGAAAGATCCTGGGAAGCTGGACTCTGACTTTGGAGACAAGGTTTCACTAAGGAGAAGTTCTGATCAAAGCCCTGTATGTAGGCATTTGTGGAGCTTAAGGATGTCCAAGCTTGGGATCCCACCACTCTCTGCAGTTTGGGCCTTTCCCTCATTCAGCACCATGAGCTATATAATTCCCAGAGGCACTTTGGTGATGGAACTTGGTAAAATGCCTTGGTTGTTCAGCAAATCATAGAATCATAGAATCAAGACATCTCTTTCAGCCTCATCCACCATTGCCTTCCATCCCTTTGACACAGGTGGCCAGTGTTTCTGTCCTGTGTAGTCTTGTAATGAGCACTTCTCATAAGCAGACCTCATTTTTTTTTGTGCTCTCTGTTCCAGGTGAGCCTGATTATGCCACAGTTGACGGCTACATCACTAGATGCTGTTGATCCTGTTTGTAGGTTCTCCAGGCAGAAGACACTGTTGGTCTGGCCAGTGTGGTGGTGGTTCCAGTTACTCCCAGCTGTGAGAGAAACAGTGTTGTTTTCGCATATTTGGGGATGGGGCTTTACAATATTAAGACTTTCCAATCTTAGAGCTTTAAGATCAATAGTAAAACTTTGCAAAAATAATAAGAGTTTTCAATACTAGGTCTGGGATTAAGTTCCTAAGGCAATGAAGGAAAGGGTTTGAGATCTACTTATTCAAATAGACACTCTTTGTGCTTAAAGACAGTGTCATCTCTAGATGAAAGACACACTGTGGTTAAAAAGAATACTATCTACGTATAACCTAGGAAACTAAACCGGTGCAGGCTGGTTAAGCAGTAAGTTGAGGTAACTTATTTATACCCAGAGTATTATCTCCAACCATACTGGGAATCACCTTGTCCTGGGTGATGTTTGGTTTACAACTGGCTTTAATGGGTGGATCTCACCCAGCGCATAGAGAAAATCTCTACAAAGTAAAATTATGATATGTAAAGGTCACATAGAATCTGAATGTGGGGCGTTAGAGAGTGGTCCCGTGCCCTTGCTATTGCAAGTGCTGGAGGGGCAATAAGGCAAGTTCATGGCTGGGGGGCAGATGTGACAGGAGGGGATTCAATTGCTAGATTTAGAATAGGGGTTTGGGAGCCAAAGAGGAACGAATGCGACCAGCCTGTGGACATCCACCATTCCTCCATCGGTGGGCACACGCACTCCACCAAATAGTCCTAAGATAGTAAATGTAATTGCAATTAAAGATTTGAAGTAGATGTTTGAAATAGAAACAGGATATAGAAATAGAAATGCCTGGGTAGAACGGGTCAAATATCCAGGGAAAATAGA
>NW_026642643.1:0-1245 GCF_028554395.1 Pezoporus wallicus
AGCTTTGCAACGGGGTCACCATCATTGCAGTCTCTCCTCGGTTTCATACCTAAAAGTCCATTTGAATCCAAATTCTCAGGTGGTCTCAGCTGCCCAGTAGCACAGTTAGTACAGCACGAACGTTTGGCCTCTGCTCCCACAGCAGAAGAGCCAGGATTGAAAGCTGGTGCTGGACCTGTTCAGCACACAATCACCTTTACATTGGTGCATCCATCGTTGCTTTCACTGCTCACTTTCATACAGGAAAAGCATTTGAATGGAATCAGTCCAGAGCCTGCTCTCTGCTGCGCAGCAACACAGTCAGCACAGAATGAACAGTGGCATCTGCTCACACGGGAGAAGGATCATCAGGGAAAGCTAGTGCTCTGCTTCTTCAGCACACAAGCAGCTTTGCAACGGGGTCACCATCATTGCAGTCTCTCCTCGGTTTCATACCTAAAAGTCCATTTGAATCCAAATTCTCAGGTGGTCACTCTCAGCCTTATAGCCGCACAGTGAGTACAGCAGGAACGTTTGGCACCTGCTCCCACAGCAGAAGAGCCAGGATTGAAAGCTGGTGCTGGACCTGTTCAGCACACAATCACCTTTACATTGGTGCCTCCATCGTTGCTTTCACTGCTAACACTCATACAGGAAAAGCATTTGAATGGAATCAGTCCAGAGCCTGCTCCCTGCTGGCAGCAACACAGCACAGAATGAACAGTGGCATCTGCTCACACGGCAGAAGGACCAGCAGGGAAAGCTAGGGCTGTGTCTCTTCAGCACACAAGCAGCTTTGCAACGGGGTCACCATCATTGCAGTCTCTCCTCGGTTTCATACCTAAAAGTCCATTTGAATCCAAATTCTCAGGTGGTGTCTCTCAGCTGCCCAGGAGCACAGTTAGTACAGCACGAACGTTTGGCCTCTGCTCCCACAGCAGAAGAGCCAGGATTGAAAGCTGGTGCTGGACCTGTTCAGCACACAATCACCTTTACATTGGTGCATCCATCGTTGCTTTCACTGCTCACTTTCATACAGGAAAAGCATTTGAATGGAATCAGTCCAGAGCCTGCTCTCTGCTGCGCAGCAACACTGTCAGCACAGAATGAACAGTGGATTCTGCTCACACGGCAGAAGGACCAGCGGGGAAAGGTAGTGCTGGGCTTCTTAAGCACACAAGCAGCTTTGCAACGGGGTCACCATCATTGCAGTCTCTCCTCGGTTTCAGACCTAAAAGTCCATTTGAATCCGAATTCTCAGGTGGG
>NW_026642644.1:0-1250 GCF_028554395.1 Pezoporus wallicus
CTGTCCTGGGTTCAGCAGTAGCAGTCATGTTTTTTCCTTTGTGTTAGCTGGTGCAGTGCTGTGTTTTGACTTCTAGTTTTGAGAACAGCGTTGGTGAAGCCGATGTTTTCGGTTGTTGCTAAGTGATGTTTACCCTGACCAAGGACTTTGTGAGGCTCATGCTCTGCCAGGGAGGAGGGGAAGCTGTGAGGAAGCAGAGACGGGGCGCCTGACCCGGGCTAGCCGGGGAGGTATTCCATACCACAGCACGTCATGCCCGGGGTGAGGGGTAACTGGGAGTTACCCGGAAGGACAGGAGCTTCCGGGTGGAACTCGTTTTCTTGGCCGGTGGTATCGTATTCTCTTCCCTTGTTATTTTCCCTTATCATTGTTTTAGCTGATAGTAGCGGTGGTGATTTGTTGCTGGACTGTTCTTGTCTCAACCCGTAGGAGTTGCACTCTCTCGATCCTCCTCCCCGTTCCTCCGGGAGCGGGGAAGGGGAGAGCCCCGGTGCAGGGAGGGGGGGAGACGAACACGGACCTTGATTGTTGTCAGCTTGGCACCACTCACTGGGAGTGAGTGAACAAGTTACCTGACTGGGTTTAAACCACGACAGTTCTTTTTTGCTTTCAGGTATGCTTTCATTTCTGGGCTGTTGCTGGATTTGAAGATGTCACCAGTGGGGTCATTTGAGTCTTCTTCCCAGGTATTATTGACCAGACCACAGGTTTTGATGGACTCCTGTTTGAGTTTCTCATACTTGTAGACTGCGTGTTCATCGCTGTCTGAGGCTCCCAGGGGTTCAATGAGGTACTTCTGACCGCGGGTCTCAAAATAGCCACTTAGGCCCTTGCAAGCACTGATGCTCGCTATGGACTCAGCATCATTCTGAATGTAACCTTCATAATAACAGTGATCCTTCATCTGAGGGCTTGTGGTTATTTGTCGACCGTCATCAGAATAAACTGTTTCAGTATAGTCTCTAGCCAGTAGGTGCTTGTTCTTTTGTAGATGCAGTATGACTTCCTCTCCATTGGCTTTGATTCCATACTCCACTGTGTCATCGTATTTGGTCTCTTTGTTCCTCTCTACGTCTCTTCTGTGCACTGTATGCAGTTTCCGTGGATAAATTGGAAAACATCACTTAGCAACAACCGAAAACATCGGCTTCACCAACGCTGTTCTCAAAACTAGAAGTCAAAACACAGCACTGCACCAGCTAACACAAAGGAAAAAACATGACTGCTACTGCTGAACCCAGGACAGAGGC
>NW_026642645.1:0-1259 GCF_028554395.1 Pezoporus wallicus
CTTCATCCCCATCCTCATCCCCCATTACCATCCCCATCCCTCATCCTCATCCCCCGTCCCCTTCCCTCATCCCCATCCCCTTCCCCATCCTTGTCATTGCCATCCTCATCCCCCATCCCCACCCTCATCCCCCATCCTTATCTCTATCCCCATCCTCATCCCCATCCTCCTCCTTCACCCCCATCCCCTTCCTTATCATCCTATCCCCATCCCCCCTCCTCATTATCTTCCTCCTCCTCATCCCCCTTCCTCCCTCCCCCTCCCTGGGAAACCCCCCCCCTCCCCTCCCCCCAACCCAAACAAACCCCTCCCCCCCCCCAAAAAAAAAAAAAAAAAAAAAAAGACCGTGAGGGAAGCAGAAAAAACAAAAAAACCCCAAAAAAAAACCAAAAAAAAACCAAAAAAAAAACAAAAAAACCCCCCCCAAAACCAAAAAAAAACAAAAAAAAACCAAAAAAAAAACCCAAAAAAAACCAAAAAAAAACCCCAAAAAACCCCAAAACTCCAATCCCGGAAAAGTCCCGATCGATCCCGGCGGCGCCGCGCGACCGGTCGATGGGAAAGGGGGGGAGGGGGAGGGGAGGGGGAGGGGCGGCCAGGCCTCGGTGTGTGTGGTGTGGGGTGTGTGTGTCACGTGTGTGTGTGTGATTCCCATGTGATTCCCATGTGATTCCATGTAATTCAATGTGATTCCATGTAATTCAATGTGATTCCATGTGATTCCATGTGATTCAATGTGATTCAATGTGATTCAATGTGATTCCATGTGATTCCATGTGATTCCATGTGATTCCATGTAATTCCATGTGATTCCATGTGTGTCCATGTAATTCCATGTATGTTCATGTGTGTGTGTGTCCATGTGTGTCCATGTGTGTCCATATAATTCTATGTAATTCCATGTAATCCCCATGTGTGTCCATGTAATTCCATGTATGTTCATGTGTGTTCATGTGTGTCCATGTGATTCCATGTGATTCCATGTAATTCCATGTGATTCCATGTGATTCCATGTGATTCAATGTAATTCAATGTAATCCCCATGTGTGTCCATGTGATTCCATGTGATTCCATGTGATTCAATGTAATTCAATGTAATCCCCATGTGTGTCCATGTAATTCCATGTGATTCCATGTAATTCCATGTGATTCCATGTGATTCAATGTAATTCAATGTAATCCCCATGTGTGTCCATGTAATTCCATGTGATTCCATGTGATTCCATGTGTGTCCATGTAATTCCATGTAATTCTATGTG
>NW_026642646.1:0-12573 GCF_028554395.1 Pezoporus wallicus
GATCAAACTGGGCTGGACTGTGTTAGACTGGGCTGGACTGGGTTAAACATGACTGGGCTGGGTGAAACTCTGCTGCTGTGAACTAAACTGGGCTGGACTGACACTAAGCTGGGAGGAGTGGCTGATACGCCAGAAGGCTGTGCTACCATCCAGCAAGACCTGGATAGGCTGGAGAGTTGGGCAGGGAGTAACTTGATGAAATATAACAAGGGAAAGTGTAGAGTCCTGCATCTGGGCAGGAACAACCCCAGGTTCCAGTATAGGTTGGGGAACGACCTGTTAGAGAGCAGTGTAGGGGAGAGGGACCTGGGGGTCCTAGTGGACAACAGGATGACCATGAGCCAACACTGTGCCCTTGTGGCTAAGAAGGCCAACGGCATCCTGGGGTGTATTAGAAGGGCGGTGGTTAGTAGGTCGAGAGAGGTCCTCCTTCCCCTCTACTCTGCCCTGGTGAGACCGCATCTGGAGTATTGTGTCCAGTTCTGGGCCCCTCAGTTCAAGAAGGACAGGGAGCTGCTGGAGAGAGTCCAGCGCAGGGCAACAAAGATGATTAAGGGAGTGGAACATCTCCCTTATGAGGAAAGACTGAGGGAGCTGGGTCTCTATAGTTTGGAGGAGACTGAGGGGTGACCTTATAAGTATCTATAAATATATAAAGGGGGAGTGTCACGAGGACGGAGCCAGGCTCTACTCAGTGGCAAAGAATGATAGGACAAGGGGTAATGGGTACAAACTGGAACACAAGAGGTTCCACTTAAACTTGAGAAGAAACTTCTTCTCAGTGAGGGTGACGGGACACTGGAACAGGCTGCCCAGGGAGGTTGTGGAGTCTCCTTCCCTGGAGACATTCAAAACCCGCCTGGACGCATTCCTGTGTAATATGATCTAGGTGTTCCTGCTCTGGCAGGGGGATTGGGCTAGATGATCTTTCGAGGTCCCTTCCAATCTCTAACATACTGTGATACTGTGATACTGTGACTGTGTTAAACTGCGCTGGGTTTGATTAAATTTAGCTGGACTGGATTAAAGTGGGCTGGACTGGGTTAAACTGAGCTGGACTAGGTTAAACTGGGCTTGGCTGGATTAAACTGGGTTGGACTGTGTCAAACTGAGTTGGGCTGGATTAAAGTGAGCTGGACTGGGTGAAGCTGGGCTGGACCGGATTAAACTGAGATGGAGTGTATTAAACTGGGCTGGAGTGGACTAAAGTGGGCTGTCCTGGATTAAACTGAACTGGACTGGGTTAAACTTGGCTGCGCTGGGTTAAATTGAGCTGGACTGGGTTAATCTGGGCTGGACTGGGTTAAACTGGGCTGGGCTGGATTGAACTGAGGTGGACTGGGTTAAAGTGGGCTTGAGTGGGTTAAACAGTGCTAGAGTGAACTGAAGTGGGCTGGGCAGGATGAAAGTGAGCTGGACTGGGTTAAACTGGGCTGGGTTGTATCAAACTGGGCTGGCCTGGGGTAAAACTGGGCTGTACTGGGGTAAAACTTGGCTGTACTGGGTTAAAGTGGGGTGGGCTTTATCAAATTGGGCTGGACTGGGTTAAACTGGGCTGGAGTGGATTATACTGAGCTGGAGTATATTAAATATGGCTGGACTGGGTTAAACTGGGCTGGGCTGGATCAAACTGGGCTGGACTGTGTTAGACTTGGCTGGACTGGGTTAAACTGGGCTGGGAAGGATTGAACTGATTGGGAGTGGATTAAACTAGGCTGGACAGGGTTAAACTTGGCTGGGCTGTATCAAACTGGGCTGGACTGGGTTAAACTCGGCTGGACTGGGTTAAACTGGGCTGGGCTGAACTGAGATGGACTGGATTAGACTGGTCTGGACTGGGTTAAACTGGCATGATCTGGATTGAACTGAGCTGGACTGGATTGAACTGGGGTGGACAAGGTTAAACTGTGCTAGAGTGAACTGAACTGGGCTGGGCTGGATTAAACTGGACTGGAGTGGGTTAAATATGGCTGGACAGGGTTAAACTGGGCTGGGCTGGATCAAACTGGGCTGGACAGGTTTAAACTGTGCTAGAGTGAACTGAACTGGGCTGGGCTGGATTAAAGTGAGCTGGACTGGGTTAAACTGGGCTGAACTGGGTTAACCTGGGCTGGGTTGGATCAAACTGAGCTGGACTATGTTTAAAGGGGGCTGGAGTGGGTTAAACGGGTCTGAACTGGATTATACTGAGTTGGAGTGTATTAAATATAGCTGGACTGGCTAAACTGGGCTGGGCTCAATTGAACTGAGCTGGAGTGAATTCAATTGGGCTGGACAGGGTTAAATAGTGCTAGAGTGAACTGAAGTGGGCTGGGCAGGATTAAAGTGAGCTGGACTAAGTTAAACTGGGCTGGGCTGGACTGGGTTAAACTGGGCTGGACTGGGTTAAACTGTGCTCGAGTGAACTGAAGTGGGCTGGGCTGGGTCAAAGTGAGCTGGACTGGGTTAAAGTGGGCTGGGCTGGATTGAACTGAGAAGGACCGGATTAAACTGGTCTGGACTAAGTTAAACTAGGCTGGACTGGATTATACTGATGTGGAGTGTATTAAATGTGGCTGGACTGGGTTTAAACTGGGCTGAGCTGTATCAAACTTGGCTGGCCAGGTTTAAACTGGGCTGGAGTAGATTATACTGAGCTGGAGTGTATTAATTATGGCTGGACTGGGTTAAACTAGGCGGGGCTTGATCAGACTGGGTTGGACTTGGTTAAAGTGGGCTGGGCTGGATTGAACTGAGCTGAACTGGATTAAACTGGGTTGAGCTGGATTGAATTGAGCTGGACTGGATCAAACTGAGCTGGCCTGGATTTAAACACAGCTGGACTGGGTTAAACATGACTGGGCTGGGTTAAACTCTGCTGCTGTGAACTAAACTGGGCTGGACAGTGTTAAACTGCGCTGGGTTTGATTAAATTTAGCTGGACTGGATTAAATTTAGCTGGACTGGGTTAAACTGAGCTGGACTGGGTTAAACTGGGCTTGGCTGGATTAAACTGGGCTGGACTGTGTCAGACTGAGTTGGGCTGGATTAAAGTGAGCTGGACTGGGTGAAGCTGGACTGGACTGGATTAAACTGAGATGGAGTGTATTAAACAGGGCTGGCCTGGACTAAAGTGGGCTGTCCTGGATTAAACTGAACTGGACTGGGTTAAACTTGGCTGCGCTGGGTTAAATTGAGCTGGACTGGGCTGGACTGAATTAAACTGGGCTGGGCTGGATTGAACTGATGTGGACTGGGTTAAAGTGGGCTTGAGTGGGTTAAACAGTGCTAGAGTGAAATGAAGTAGGCTGGGCAGGATGAAAGTGAGCTGGACTGGGTTAAACTGGGCTGGGTTGTATCAAACTGGGCTGGCCTGGGTTAAACTGGGCTGGACTGGGGTAAAACTGGCCTGGACAGGGTTAAACTGGGCTGGAGTGGATTATACTGAGCTGGAGTATATTAAATATGGCTGGACTGGTTTAAACTGGGCTTGGCTGGATTAAACTGGGCTGGACTGTGTCAGACTTGGCTGGACTGGGTTAACCTGGGCTGGGATTGATTGAACTGATCTGGAGTGGATTAAACTGAGTGAACTGAACTGAGCTAGGCTGGATTAAAGTGAGCTGGACTGGGTTAAAGTGGGCTGGGCTGGATTGAAGTGAGATGGACCGGATTAAACTGGTCTGGACTGAGTTAAACTAGGCTGGACTGGATTATACTGATGTGGAGTGTATTAAATGTGGCTGGACTGGGTTAAACTGGGCTGTACGTGGTTAAACTGGGCTGGGCTGTATCAAACTTGGCTGGACTGGGTTAAACTGGGCTGGAGTATATTATACTGAGCTGGAGTGTATTGAATATGGCTGGACTGAGTTAACCTGGGCTGGGCTGGATCCAACTGGGTTGGACTTGGTTAAAGTGGGCTGGGCTGGATTGAACTGAGCTGGACTGGATTAAACTGAGCTGGCCTGGATTAAACACAGCTGGACTGGGTTAAACATGACTGGGCTGGGTTAAACTCTGCTGCTGTGAACTAAAGTGGGCTGGACTGTGTTAAACTGCGCTGGGTTTGATTAAATTTAGCTGGACTGGATTAAACTGAGCTGGACTGGGTTAAACTGAGCTGGTCTGGGTTAAACTGGGCTTGGCTGGATTAAACTGGGCTGGACTGTGTCAGACTGAGTTGGGCTGGATTAAACTGAGCTGGACTGGGTGAAGCTGGGCTGGACTGGATTAAACTGAGATGGAGTGTATTAAACTGGGCTGGTCTGGACTAAAGTGGGCTGTCCTGGATTAAACTGAACTGGACTGGGTTAAACTTGGCTGTGCTGGGTTAAGTTGAGCTGGACTGGGTTAAACTGGGCTGGACTGGGTTAAACTGGGCTGGACTGGATTGAACTGAGGTGGACTGGGTTAAAGTGGGCTTGAGTGGGTTAAACAGTGCTAGAGTGAACTGAAGTGGGCTGGGCAGGATGAAAGTGAGCTGGACTGGGTTAAAGTGGGCTGGGCTGGATTGAACTGAGAAGGACCGGATTAAACTGGTCTGGACTAAGTTAAACTAGGCTGGACTGGATTATACTGAGGTGGAGTGTATTAAATGTGGCTGGACTGGGTTAAACTGGGCTGTACGTGGTTAAACTGGGCTGAGCTGTATCAAACTTGGCTGGCCAGGTTTAAACTGGGCTGGACTGGGTTAAACTGGGCTGGAGTAGATTATACTGAGCTGGAGTGTATTAATTATGGCTGGACTGGGTTAAACTAGGCGGGGCTTGATCAGACTGGGTTGGACTTGGTTAAAGTGGGCTGGGCTGGATTGAACTGAGCTGAACTGGATTAAACTGGGTTGAGCTGGATTGAATTGAGCTGGACTGGATCAAACTGAGCTGGCCTGGATTTAAACACAGCTGGACTGGGTTAAACATGACTGGGCTGGGTTAAACTCTGCTGCTGTGAACTAAACTGGGCTGGACTGTGTTAAACTGCGCTGGGTTTGATTAAATTTAGCTGGACTGGATTAAATTTAGCTGGACTGGGTTAAACTGAGCTGGACTGGGTTAAACTGGGCTTGGCTGGATTAAACTGGGCTGGACTGTGTCAGACTGAGTTGGGCTGGATTAAAGTGAGCTGGACTGGGTGAAGCTGGACTGGACTGGATTAAACTGAGATGGAGTGTATTAAACAGGGCTGGCCTGGACTAAAGTGGGCTGTCCTGGATTAAACTGAACTGGACTGGGTTAAACTTGGCTGCGCTGGGTTAAATTGAGCTGGACTGGGCTGGACTGAATTAAACTGGGCTGGGCTGGATTGAACTGATGTGGACTGGGTTAAAGTGGGCTTGAGTGGGTTAAACAGTGCTAGAGTGAAATGAAGTAGGCTGGGCAGGATGAAAGTGAGCTGGACTGGGTTAAACTGGGCTGGGTTGTATCAAACTGGGCTGGCCTGGGTTAAACTGGGCTGGACTGGGGTAAAACTGGCCTGGACAGGGTTAAACTGGGCTGGAGTGGATTATACTGAGCTGGAGTATATTAAATATGGCTGGACTGGTTTAAACTGGGCTTGGCTGGATTAAACTGGGCTGGACTGTGTCAGACTTGGCTGGACTGGGTTAACCTGGGCTGGGATTGATTGAACTGATCTGGAGTGGATTAAACTGAGTGAACTGAACTGAGCTAGACTGGATTAAAGTGAGCTGGACTGAGTTAAACTGGTCTGGCCTGGGTTAAACTGGGGTGGACTGGAGTAGATTGAGCTGGTGTGTATTAAATATAGCTGGACTGAGTTAAACTGGGCTGGCCTGGGTTAAACTGGGCTGGAGTGGATTAAATATGGCTGGACTGGGTTAAACTGGGCTGGGCTGTAACAGACTGGGCTGGACGGGGTTAAACATGGCTGGACTGTGTTAAACTGGGCTGGGCTGTATCAAACTGGGCTGGGATGGATTGAACTGAGCTGGACTGAATTAAATTGGGCTGGACAGGATTAAACTGTGCTAGAGTGAACTGAAGTGGTCTGGGCAGGATGAAAGTGAGCTAGACTGGGGTAAAGTGGGCTGGGCTCGATCAAACTGAGCTGGACTGTGTTTAAACTGAGCTGGACTGTGTTAAACTGGGCTGGACTGGCTTAAACTGTGCTAGAGTGAAGTGAAGTGGGCTGGATCAAAGTGAGCTGGACTGGGTTAAACTGTGCTGGAGTAAACTGAACTAGGCTGGGGAGGATCAAACTGAGCTGGGCTGTATCAAAGTGGGTTGGCCTGGGTTAAACTGGGCTGCACTGGGTTAAACTGGGCTGGAGTGTATTAAATGTGGCTGGAGTGGGTTAAACTGGGCTGGAGTGGGTTAAACTGGGCTGGGATGGATTGAACTGATCTGGTGTGGATTAAACTAGGCTGGACAGGGTTAAACTGTGCTAGAGTGAGCTGAACTGGGCTGGGCTGGGCTGGATGAAACGGGGCTGGGGTGGGTTAAACTGGGGTGGATTGCACTATACTGAGCTGGTGTGTATTAAATATGGCTGGACTGGGTTAAACTGGGCTGGGCTGGATCAGGCTGGGTTGGACTTGGTTAAAGTGGGCTGGGCTGGGTTGAACTGAGGTGGACTGGGTTAAAGTGGGCTTGACTGGGTTAAACAGTGCTAGAGTGAACTGAAGTGGGCTGGTCAGGATGAAAGTGAGCTGGACTGGGTTAAACTGGTCTGGGTTGTATCAAACTGGGCTGGCCTGGGTTAAACTGGGCTGGACTGGGGTAAAAGTGGGCTGTACTGGGGTATAACTGGGCTGGACTGGGTTAAACTTGGTTGGACTGGGTTAAACTGGGCTGGGCTGCATCAAACTGGGCTGGCCCGGGTTAAACTGGGCTGGGCTGCATCAAACTGGGCTGGCCTGCGTTAAACTGGGCTGGAGTGGGTTAAAGTGTGGTGGGCTCTATCAAACTGGGCTGGACAGGGTTAAACTGGGCTGGAGTGGATTATACTGAGCTGGAGTGTGTTAAATATGGCTGGACTGTGTTAAACTGGGCTGGGCTGTAACAAAGTGTGCTGGACTGGGTTAAACTGGGTTGGACTGGGTTAAACTGGGCTGGGATGGATTGAACTGAGCTGGACTGAATTAAATTGGTCTGGACAGGGTTAAACTGTGCTAGAGTGAACTGAAGTGGTCTGGGCAGGATGAAAGTGAGCTAGACTGGGATAAAGTGGGCTGGGCTCGATCAAACTGAGCTGCACTGTGTTTAAACTGAGCTGGACTGTGTTAAACTGGGCTGGACTGGCTTAAAATGTGCTAGAGTGAACTGAAGTGGGCTGGGCTGGATCAAACTGAGCTGAACTGGGTTAAACTGTGGTGGAGTAAACTGAACAGGGCTGGGGAGGATCAAACTGAGCTGGGCTGTATCAAAGTGAGTCGGCCTGGGTTAAACTGGGCTGCACTGGGTTGAACTGGGCTGGAGTGTATTAAATGTGGCTGGAGTGGGTTAAACTGGGCTGGAGTGGGTTAAACTGGGCTGGGCTGGATTGAACTGATCTGGAGTGGATTTAACTAGGCTGGACTGGGTTAATCTGGGCTGGGCTGGATCAAACTGGGCTGGACTGTGTTAGACTTGGCTGGACTGGGTTAACCTGGGCTGGGATTGATTGAACTGATCTGGAGTGGATTAAACTGTGCTAGAGTGAACTGAACTGGGCTGGGCTGGATTAAAGTGAGCTGGACTGGGTTAAACTGGGCTGAACTGGGTTAAACTGGGCTGGGTTGGATCAAACTGAGCTGGACTATGTTTAAAGGGGGCTGGAGTGGGTTAAACGGGTCTGAACTGGATTATACTGAGTTGGAGTGTATTAAATATAGCTGGACTGGCTAAACTGGGCTGGGCTCAATTGAACTGAGCTGGAGTGAATTCAATTGGGCTGGAGAGGGTTAAACAGTGCTAGAGTGAACTGAAGTGGGCTGGGCAGGATTAAAGTGAGCTGGACTAAGTTAAACTGGGCTGGGCTGGGTTGGGTTAAACTGGGCTGGACTGGGTTGAACTGTGCTCAAGTGAACTGAAGTGCGCTGGGCTGGGTCAAAGTGAGCTGGACTGGGTTAAAGTGGGCTGGGCTGGATTGAAGTGAGATGGACCGGATTAAACTGGTCTGGACTAAGTTAAACTAGGCTGGACTGGATTATACTGATGTGGAGTGTATTAAATGTGGCTGGACTGGGTTAAACTGGGCTGTACGTGGTTAAACTGGGCTGGGCTGTATCAAACTTGGCTGGACTGGGTTAAACTGGGCTGGAGTATATTATACTGAGCTGGAGTGTATTGAATATGGCTGGACTGAGTTAACCTGGGCTGGGCTGGATCCAACTGGGTTGGACTTGGTTAAAGTGGGCTGGGCTGGATTGAACTGAGCTGGACTGGATTAAACTGAGCTGGCCTGGATTAAACACAGCTGGACTGGGTTAAACATGACTGGGCTGGGTTAAACTCTGCTGCTGTGAACTAAAGTGGGCTGGACTGTGTTAAACTGCGCTGGGTTTGATTAAATTTAGCTGGACTGGATTAAACTGAGCTGGACTGGGTTAAACTGAGCTGGTCTGGGTTAAACTGGGCTTGGCTGGATTAAACTGGGCTGGACTGTGTCAGACTGAGTTGGGCTGGATTAAACTGAGCTGGACTGGGTGAAGCTGGGCTGGACTGGATTAAACTGAGATGGAGTGTATTAAACTGGGCTGGTCTGGACTAAAGTGGGCTGTCCTGGATTAAACTGAACTGGACTGGGTTAAACTTGGCTGTGCTGGGTTAAGTTGAGCTGGACTGGGTTAAACTGGGCTGGACTGGGTTAAACTGGGCTGGACTGGATTGAACTGAGGTGGACTGGGTTAAAGTGGGCTTGAGTGGGTTAAACAGTGCTAGAGTGAACTGAAGTGGGCTGGGCAGGATGAAAGTGAGCTGGACTGGGTTAAAGTGGGCTGGGCTGGATTGAACTGAGAAGGACCGGATTAAACTGGTCTGGACTAAGTTAAACTAGGCTGGACTGGATTATACTGAGGTGGAGTGTATTAAATGTGGCTGGACTGGGTTAAACTGGGCTGTACGTGGTTAAACTGGGCTGAGCTGTATCAAACTTGGCTGGCCAGGTTTAAACTGGGCTGGACTGGGTTAAACTGGGCTGGAGTAGATTATACTGAGCTGGAGTGTATTAATTATGGCTGGACTGGGTTAAACTAGGCGGGGCTTGATCAGACTGGGTTGGACTTGGTTAAAGTGGGCTGGGCTGGATTGAACTGAGCTGAACTGGATTAAACTGGGTTGAGCTGGATTGAATTGAGCTGGACTGGATCAAACTGAGCTGGCCTGGATTTAAACACAGCTGGACTGGGTTAAACATGACTGGGCTGGGTTAAACTCTGCTGCTGTGAACTAAACTGGGCTGGACTGTGTTAAACTGCGCTGGGTTTGATTAAATTTAGCTGGACTGGATTAAATTTAGCTGGACTGGGTTAAACTGAGCTGGACTGGGTTAAACTGGGCTTGGCTGGATTAAACTGGGCTGGACTGTGTCAGACTGAGTTGGGCTGGATTAAAGTGAGCTGGACTGGGTGAAGCTGGACTGGACTGGATTAAACTGAGATGGAGTGTATTAAACAGGGCTGGCCTGGACTAAAGTGGGCTGTCCTGGATTAAACTGAACTGGACTGGGTTAAACTTGGCTGCGCTGGGTTAAATTGAGCTGGACTGGGCTGGACTGAATTAAACTGGGCTGGGCTGGATTGAACTGATGTGGACTGGGTTAAAGTGGGCTTGAGTGGGTTAAACGGTGCTAGAGTGAACTGAAGTAGGCTGGGCAGGATGAAAGTGAGCTGGACTGGGTTAAACTGGGCTGGGTTGTATCAAACTGGGCTGGCCTGGGTTAAACTGGGCTGGACTGGGGTAAAACTGGCCTGGACAGGGTTAAACTGGGCTGGAGTGGATTATACTGAGCTGGAGTATATTAAATATGGCTGGACTGTGTTTAAACTGAGCTGGTCAAACTGAGCTGGACTATGTTAACCTGGGCTGGGATTGATTGAACTGATCTGGAGTGGATTAAACTGAGTGAACTGAACTGAGCTAGGCTGGAATAAAGTGAGCTGGACTGAGTTAAACTGGTCTGGCCAGGGTTAAACTGGGGTGGACTGGAGTAGATTGAGCTGGTGTGTATTAAATATAGCTGGACTGAGTTAAACTGGGCTGGCCTGGGTTAAACTGGGCTGGCTGGATCAAACTGGGCTGGACAGGGTTAAACTGTGCTAGAGTGAACTGAAGTGGGCTGGGCTGGATTAAAGTGAGCTGGACTGGGTTCAAGTGGACCGGGCTGGATGAAACTGAGCTGGACTGTGTTTAAACTTTGCTGTAGTGGGTTAAAGTGGGCTGGACTGGGTTAAACTGTGCTAGAGTGAGCTGAAGTGGGCTGGGCTGGATGAAACTGAGCTGGACTGGGTTAAAGTGGGCTGGGCTGGGTTAAACTGGGTTGGACTGGGTTAAACTTGGCTGGGCTAGATTATACTGAGCTGGAGTGTATTAAATATGGCTGGACTGGGTTAAAGTGGGCTGGGCTGTAACAAACTGGGCTGGACTGGGTTAAACTGGGCTGGGCTGTATCAAAGTGGGCTGGCCCGGGTTAAACTGGGCTGGGATGGATTGAACTGAGCTGGACTGAATTAAATTGGTCTGGACAGGGTTAAACTGTGCTGGAGTAAACTGAACTGGGCTGGGCTGGATGAAACTGAGCTGGACTGGGTTCAAGTGGGCCGGGCTGGATGAAACTGAGCTGGACTGTGTTTAAACTTAGCTGTAAGTGGTTAAAGTGGGCTGGACTGGGTTAAACTGTGCTAGAGTGAACTGAAGTGGGCTGGGCTGGATGAAACTGAGCTGGACTGGGTTAAAGTGGGCTGGGCTGGGTTAAACTGGACTGGACTGTGGTTCAAACCCAGTCAGGTACTGGGCTGCCCCCCCTGCTGGAGGGACAGAGAGGAGAATTGCAACTCCCACAGGTTGAGATAAGAACAGTTTAGTAACTAAGGTATAACACAAATCTCTACTGTTACCACCAATGATAATAATGATAAAGGAAATAACAAGGGAAGACAATACAACACCTTAGCACCAGCCGACCGATAACTCGCCCTCCTCAGCCCGACCAAGCACCGAGTGCAGGGCTGCTAACTCCCAGTTACATCCTGGGCATGGTGCTGTGGTAAAATACCTTTTTGGTCAGTTTGGGACAGGTGTCCTGTCTCTGCTTCCTCCTGGCTTCCCCTCCTCCCTGGCAGGCATGGCTCACAAAGTCCTTGGCCAAACCAAAACATCCTTGTTATCAGCTCTGTTCCCAAGCTGAAAGTCAAAACACTGCACTGCACCAGCTACCAAGAAGGAGAAAAAAATGACTGCTACTGCTGAACCCAGGACAGCTGGGTTAAACGTGGCTGGATTATACTGAGCAGGAGTGTATTAAATATGGCTGGACTGGGTTAAACTGGGCTGGGCTGTAACAAACTGGGATGGACTGGTTTAAACATGGCTGGACTGGGTTAAACTGGGCTGGGCTGTATCAAAGTGGGCTGGCCCGGGTTAAACTGGGCTGGGATGGATTGAACTGAGCTGGACTGAATTAAATTGGTCTGGACAGGGTTAAACTGTGCTAGAGTGAACTGAAGTGGGCTGGGCAGGATGAAAGTGAGCTAGACTGGGATAAACTGGGCTGGGCTGGATCAAACTGAGCTGGACTGTGTTTAAACTGAGCTGGACTGTGTTAAACTGGGCTGGACTGGCTTAAACCCTGCTAGAGTGACCTGAAGTTGGCTGGGCTGGATCAAAGTGAGCTGGACTGGGTTAAACTGTGCTGGAGTAAACTGAACTGGGCTGGGGAGGATCAAACTGAGCTGGGCTGTATCAAAGTGGGTTGGCCTGGGTTAAACTGGGCTGCACTGGGTTAAACTGGGCTGGAGTGTATTAAATGTGGCTGGACTGGGTTAAACTGGGCTGGAGTGGGTTAAACTGGGCTGGGATGGATTGAACTGATCTGGAGTGGATTAAACTAGGCTGGACAGGGTTAAACTGTGCTAGAGTGAGCTGAACTGGGCTGGGCTGGATGAAACGGGGCTGGGCTGGGTTAAACTGGGGTGGATTGCATTATACTGAGCTGGTGTGTATTAAATATGGCTGGACTGGGTTAAAGTGGGCTGGGCTGGATCCAACTGGGTTGGACTTGGTTAAAGTGGGCTGGGCTGGATTGAACTGAGCTGGACTGGATTAAACTGGGTTGAGCTGGATTGAATTGAGCTGGACTGGATCAAACTGAGCTGGCCTGGATTAAACACAGCTGGACTGGGTTAAACATGACTGGGCTGGGTTAAACTCTGCTGCTGTGAACTAAACTGGGCTGGACTGTGTTAAACTGCGCTGGGTTTGATTAAATTTAGCTGGACTGGATTAAAGTGGGCTGGACTGTGTCTGGATTAAACTGGGCTGGACTGTGTCAAACTGAGTTGGGCTGGATTAAACTGAGCTGGACTGGGTGAAGCTGGGCTGGACCGGATTAAACTGAGATGGAGTGTATTAAACTGGGCTGGCCTGGACTAAAGTG
>NW_026642647.1:0-1231 GCF_028554395.1 Pezoporus wallicus
CCATAACCACCCCATAACCCCCCCCAGCACCACATAACCCCCCCATAGCACCCCATAACCACCCCATACCCACCCCATAACCCCCCCATAGCACCCCATAACCACCCCATAACCACCCCATAGCACCCCATAACCACCCCATACCCACCCCATACCCCCCCATAGCACCCCATATACCCCCCATAGCACCCCATAGCGCCCCACAGCGCCCCATAGCGCCCCATAGCTCACCATGGCGCTGTGATGGGCCCCATGGAGGTGGCTGCAGAGCAGCCGGGCCAGGTTGGGGCTGTGGCGCTGCCGCAGGGGCACCAGCACCGCGGGCAGGCCCAGGTAGGCCCCGAAGCCCAGCTCCTGGCTCAGGGCCTGGGGGCACACACCCAAAAACTGCTTTTTTCACCCCAAAAACGGCTTTTTTCACCCAAAAACGGCTTTTTTCACCCCAAAAACGGCTTTTTTCACCCAAAAACGGCTTTTTTCACCCCAAAAACGGCTTTTTTCACCCAAAAACGGCTTTTTTCACCCCAAAAACGGCTTTTTTCACCCCAAAAACGGCTTTTTTCACCCCAAAAACGGCTTTTTTCACCCAAAAACGGCTTTTTTCACCCCAAAAACGGCTTTTTTCACCCCAAAAACGGCTTTTTTCACCCAAAAACGGCTTTTTTCACCCCAAAAACGGCTTTTTTCACCCCAAAAACGGCTTTTTTCACCCCAAAAACGGCTTTTTTCACCCCAAAAACGGCTTTTTTCACCCCAAAAACGGCTTTTTTCACCCCAAAAACGGCTTTTTTCACCCCAAAAACGGCTTTTTTCACCCCAAAAACGGCTTTTTTCACCCCAAAAACGGCTTTTTTCACCCCAAAAATGGCTTTTTTTTTCACCCCAAAAACGGCTTTTTTCACCCCAAAAACGGCTTTTTTCACCCCAAAAACGGCTTTTTTCACCCCAAAACCGGCTTTTTTCACCCCAAAAACGGCTTTTTTCACCCCAAAAACGGCTTTTTTCACCCCAAAAACGGCTTTTTTCACCCCAAAAACGGCTTTTTTCACCCCAAAAACGGCTTTTTTCACCCAAAAACGGCTTTTTTCACCCAAAAACGGCTTTTTTCACCCCAAAAACGGCTTTTTTCACCCCAAAAACGGCTTTTTTCACCCCAAAAACGGCTTTTTTCACCCCAAAAACGGCTTTTTTCACCCAAAAACGGCTTTTTTCACCCCAAAAACGGCTTTTT
>NW_026642648.1:0-12612 GCF_028554395.1 Pezoporus wallicus
CCATTACTGCCTCATACACCCCATTATAGCCCCATAGAGCCCCATTATTGCCTCATAGAGGCCCATTTTTACCTTATAGAGCCCAATTATTGCCTCATAGAGCCCCATTATTGCCTCATAGAGCCCCATTATTGCCTCATAGACCCCATTATAGCCTCATAGAGCCCCATTAATGCCTCATAGAGCCCCATTATTGTGTCATAGAGCCCCTTTATAACCACATAGAGCCCCAGTATTGCCTCATAGAGCCCCATTATTACCTCAAAGAGCCCCATTATTGCCTAATAGAGCTCCATTATTGCCTCATAGACCCCCATTGTTGCCTCATAGAGCCCCATTATTGCCTCATAGAGCCCCTTTATAACAACATAGAGCCCCAATATTGCCTCATAGACCCCCATTATTGCGACATAGAGCCCCATTATAGCCTCATAGAGCCCCATTATTGCCTCATAGAGCCCCATTATTACCACAGAGTCCCATTATTGCCTCATAGAGCCCCATTATTGTCTCATAGACCCCTATTATTGCCTTCTAGAGCACAATTATTGCGTCATAGAGCCCGTTTATAACCACATATTGCCCCATTATAACCTCATAGACCCCATTATAGCCTCATAGAGCCCCATTATTGCATCATACATCCCCATTATTGCCTCATAGAGCCCCATTATTGAGTCATAGAGCCCCATTATTACCTTGTAGAGCCCCATTATTGCGTCATAGTCCCCCATTATTGCCTCATAGAGCCCCATTATAGCCTTATAGAGCGCCAGTATTGCCTCATAGAGCCCCATTATTGCCTCATAGAGCCCGATTATTGCCCAATAGAGCCCCATTATTGCATCATAGAGCCCCATTATAACCACGTAGAGACCCATTGTGGAATCATAGACCCCATTATAACCTAATAGAGCCCCATTATTGCCACATAGAGCCCCATAATAGCCTCATAGACCCCATTATTGCCTCATAGAGCCCCATTATTGCATCATAGAGCCCCATTATTGCCTCATAAACCCTACTATGACCTAACAGATCCCCATTATAACCTCATAGAGGCCCATTATAGCCTCATAGACCTCATTATAGCCATCATTGAGCCCCAGTATTGTGTCATAGACCCCCGTTATTGCCTCATAGAGCCCCATTATTACCTCCTAGAGCCCCATTATTGCGTTATAGAGCCCCATTATTGCTTCATAGTGTTCCATTATTGCATCACAGAGCCCCATTATTGCCTCATAAATCCTATTATAGCCTCACAGACTCCATTATAGCCTCATAGAGCCTCATTCTTGCCTCACAGAGCCCCATTATTGCCCCATAGACCCCATTATTGCCTCATAGAGCCCCATTTTTGCCTTATAGAGCTCCATTATTGCGTCATAGAACCCCCATTATTGCCTTATAGACCCCATTATCGCCTCATAGAGCCCCATTGTAGCCTCATAGAGCCCCATTATAGCCTCATAGAGCCCCATTATTGCCTCATAGAGCCCCATTATTGCATCATAGAGCCCCATTATTACCTCATAGAGCCCCATTATTGCATCATAGAGCCCCAGTATTGCCTCATAGAGCCCGATTGTTACCTCATAGAGCCCCATTATTGCATCATAGAGACCCTTTATAACCACAGAGCCCCATTATTGCCTCATAGACCTCATTATAGCCTCCTAGAGCCCCATTGTTGTGACATAGAGCCCCATTATTGCCTCATAGAGCCCCATTATTGCCTCATTGAACCCCCATTAGTGCGTCATAGAGCCCCATGATTGCTTCATAGAGCCCCATTATAACCTCATAGAGCCAAATTATTGCCATATAGAGCCCCATTATTGCATCATAGAGCCCCATTATTGCCTCCTAGAGCCCCATTAAAGCCTCATAGACCCCATTATTTCCTCATAGATCCCCATTATAGCCTTATAGATCCCCATTATTGCCGCATAGAGCCCCATTGTTACGACATAGAGCCCCATTCCTCGTAGAGCCCCGTTATAGCCTCATAGAGCCCCATTATAACCCCATAGACGCCATTATAGCCTCGTAGACCTCATTATAGCCTCATAGAACCCCATTATTGCCTAACAGAGCCCCGTTATTGCCTCATAGAGCCCCATTATTGCCTCATATACCCCATTATAGCCTCATAGAGCCCCATTATTGCGTCATAGAGCCCCATTAAAAATTCATAGAGCCCCATTATTGCATCATAGAGCCCCAGTATTGCATCATGGAGGCCCATTATAAACTCATAGAGCCTCATTATTGCATCAGAGCCCCATTATTGCCTCATAGAGCCCCATTATTGCATCATAGAGCCCCATTATTGCATCATAGCGTCCCATTATTACCTCATAGAGCACCATGATTGGAACATAGAGCCCCATTATTTACTTGTAAAGTCCCATTCTTGCTATATAGATCCCCATTATTCCCTCATAGAGCTCTATTACTGCCTCACAGAGGCCAATTATAACCCCATAGAGCCCCATTATAGCCTCATAGACTTCATTATAGCCATCATTGAGCCCCAGTATTGCGTCATAGAGCCCCGTTAGTGCCCCATAGAGCCCCATTATTACCTCGTAGAGCCCCATTATTGCGTCGTAGAGCCCCATTATTGCCTCATAGAGCCCGATTATTTCCTCATAGAGCCCCATTATTGCCTAATAGAGCCCCATTATTACCTCGCAGAGCCCCAGTGTTGCGTTTTAGAGCCCCATTATTGGCTCATAGAGCCACATTATTGCATCATAGAGACCCTTTATAACCACATAGAGCCCCATTATTGCCTCGTCGACTTCATTATAGCCTCCTAGAGCCCCATTGTTGCGACATAGAGCCCCATTATTGCATCATAGACCCCCATTATAGCCTCATAGAGCCCCATTTTAACCCCATAAAGCCACATTGCGGCCTCATAGACCTCATTATAGTGTCATAGAGCCCTATTATAACCCCATAGAGCCCCATTATATCCTAGTAGACCTCATTATATCCTCATAGAGCCCCATTATTGCCTCATAGAGCCCCATTATTCCTGATACACCCCCATTAGAGCCACATTATTGCATCATAGAGCCCCATTATAACCACATAGAGCCCCATTATTGCCTCATAGAACCCCATTATTGCCTCAATAGAGCCCCATTATTGCTCATCATAGAGCCCCATTATTGCCTCATAGAGCCCCATTATTGCCTCATAGAGCCCCATTATTGCCTCATAGAGCCCCATTATTGCGACATAGAGATTATTTCCCCCCCATAGAGCCCCATTATTGCATCATAGAGCCCCATTATTGTCTCATAAACCCTATTATAGCCTAACAGATCCCCATTATATTGTTGCCCATTATAGCCTCATAGAGCCCCATTATAGCCTCATAGAGCCCCATTATTGCATCATAGAGCCCCATTCTTGCCTCATAGTGCCCCATTATAACCTCATAGAGCCCCATTATTGCGTCATAGAGCCCTATTATTGCATCATAGAGCCACATTATTGCCTCATAGAGCCCCATTATAGCCTCATAGACCCCATTATTGGCTCTTAAAACCCCTATTGTATCATGGTGCCCCATTATAGCCTCATAGAGCCCCATTAGTGCCTCATGGAACCCCATTATTGCATCATAGCGCCCCATTATTACCTCATAGAGCTTCATTATTACATCATAGAGCCCCAGTACTGACTAACAGAGCCCCAGTATTGCCTCATAGAGCCCCATTATTACCTCATAGAGCCCCATTATTGCATCATAGAGCCCCATTATTACCTCATAGAGCCCCATTATTGCATCATAGAGCCCCATTATTGCATCATAGAGCCACATTATTGCATCATACAGACCCTTTGTAACCACATAGAGCCCCATTATTGCCTCATAGACTTCATTATAGCCTCCTAGAGCCCCATTGTTGTGACATAGAGCCCCATTATTGCCTCATAGAGCCCCATTATTGCCTCATAGAGCCCCATTATTGCGTCATAGAACCCCCATTAGTGCATCATAGAGCCCCATGATTGCTTCATAGAGCCCCATTATAACCTCATAGAGCCAAATTATTTCCCCATAGAGCCCATTATTGCCTCATAGAGCCCCATTATTGCCTCATAGAGCCCCATTATTGCCTCATAGAGCCCATTATAGCCTCATAGAGCCACATTATTGTCTCATAGAGCCCCCTTATAGCCTCATAGAGCCCCATTATTGCCTCATAGAGCCCCATTATTGCCTCATAGAGCCCCATTATTGCCTCATAGAGCCCCATTATTAACCTCATAGAGCCCCATTATTTATTGATAGAGCCCTTTTATTGCCCCATAGAGCCCCATTATAGCCTCATAGAGCCCCATTATAGCCACATAGAGCCTCATTATTGCCTCATAGAGCCCCATTATTGCCTCATAGAGCCCCATTATTGCCTCATACAGACCCATTATAGCCCCAGAGAACCCTATTATACCCCTATAGACCCCCATTATTGCCTCATAGACCCCATTATAGCCTCATAGAGCCCCATTATTGCCACATAGTGCCCCATTATTGCCTCATAGAGCCCCATTATTGCCTCATAGAGCCCCATTATTGCCTCATAGAGCCCCATTATTGCCTCATAGAGCCCCATTATTGCCTCATAGAGCCCCATTATAACCTCATAGAGCCCCATTATTGCCTCATAGAGCCCCATTATTGCCTCATAGAGCCCCATTATTGCCTCATAGAGCCCCATTATTGCCTCATAGAGCCCCATTATTGCCTCATAGAGCCCCATTATTTACTCATAGAGCCCCATTATTGCCTCATAGAGCCCCATTATTGCCTCATAGAGCCCCATTATTGCCTCATAGAGCCCCATTATTGCCTCATAGAGCCCCATTATTGCCTCATAGAGCCCCATTATTGCCTCATAGAGCCCCATTATTGCCTCATAGAGCCCCATTATTGCATCATAGAACCCCCATTAGTGCATCTTAGAGCCCCATGATTGCTTCATAGAGCCCCATTATAACCTCATAGAGCCAAATTATTTACACACAGAGCCCATTATTGCCTCATAGAGCCCCATTATTGCGTCATAGAGCCCCATTATTGCCTCACAGAGCCCCATTATTGCCTCATAGAGCCCCATTATAGCCTCATAGAGCCCCTTGGTATAGTTTGAGCCCCATTATTGCCTCATAGAGCCCCATTATTGCCTCATAGAGCCCCATTATTGCCTCATAGAGCCCCATTATTGCCTCATAGAGCCCCATTATTGCCTCATAGAGCCCCATTAGAGCCTCATAGAGCCCCATTATTGCCTCATAGAGCCCCATTATTGCCTCATAGAGCCCCATTATTGCATCATAGAGCCCCATTATTATTAGAGCCCCTCATAGAGCCCCATTATTGCCTCATAGAGCCCCATTATTGCCTCATAGAGCCCCATTATTGCCTCATAGAGCCCCATTATTGCCTCATAGAGCCCCATTATTGCCTCATAGAGCCCCATTATTGCCTCATAGAGCCCCATTATTCCAACATAGAGCCCCATTATTGCGACATAGAGCCCCATTATTGCCTCATAGAGCCCCATTATTGCCTCATAGAGCCCCATTATGCCTCATAGAGCCCCATTATTGCCTCATAGAGCCCCATTATTGCATCATAGAGCCCCATTATTGCATCATAGAGCCCCATTATAGTTTCATGGAGCCCCATTATTGCCTCATAGAGCCCCATTATTGCCTCATAGAGCCCCATTATTGCATCAGAGAGCCCCATTATAGCCTCATAGAGCCCCATTATTGCATCCTAGAGCCCCATTATTGCATCATAGAGGCCAATACTTACCTCATAGAGCCCCATTATTGCCCCATAGAGCCCCATTATTGCCTCATAGAGGCTCATAATTTCCGCATAGAGCCCCATTATTGCCGCATAGAACCCAGTGTAACCCCATAGAGCCCCATTATTTTCTCATAGATCCCCATTATTGCTCCATAGAGCCCCAGAATAGCCTCATAGACCCCATTATAGCCTCATAGAGTCCCATTGTTGCTATATAGAGCCCCATTATTCCCTCATAGAGCCCTATTACTGCCTCATAGAGGCCAATTATAACCCCATAGAGCCCCATTATAGCCTCATAGACCTCATTATAGCCATCATTGAGCCCCAGTATTGCGTCATAGAGCCACGTTATTGCCTCATAGAGCCCCATTATTACCTCGTAGAGCCCCATTATTGCGTTATAAAAGCCCATTATTGCTTCATAGTGTTCCTTTATTGCATCACAGAGCCCCATTATTGCCTCATAGACCCCATTATAGCCTCATAGAGCCCCATTATAGCCTCATAGAGCCCCATTATTGCCTCATAGAGCCCCATTATACCATCATAGAGCCCCATTATTGCCTCATAGAGCCCCATTATTGCCTCATAGAGCCCCATTATTGCCTCATAGAGCCCCATTATTGCCTCATAGAGCCCCATTATTGCCTCATAGAGCCCCATTATTGCCTCATAGAGCCCATTATTGCCTCATAGAGCCCGATTATTGCCTCATAGAGCGCCATAATTGCATCAAAGAACCCCCATTAGAGCATTATTGCTTCATAGAGCCCCATTATTGCCTCATAGAGCCAAATAATTTCCCCATAGAGCCCATTATTGCCTCATAGAGCCCCATTATTGCGTCATAGAGCCCCATTATTGCCTCATAGAGCCCCATTATATTGCCTCATAGAGCCCCATTATAGCCTCATAGAGCCCCATTATTGCCTCATAGACCTCATTAGATCCCCATTATTGCCTCATAGAGCCCCATTATTGCCTCATAGAGCCCCATTATTGCCTCATAGAGCCCCATTATTGCCTCATAGAGCCCCATTATTGCATCATAGAGCCCCATTATTGCCTCATAGAGCCCCATTATTGCCTCATAGAGCCCCATTATTGCCTCATAGAGCCCCATTATCATAGAGCCCCATTATTGCCTCATAGAGCTCCATTATTGCCTCATAGAGCCCCATTATTGCCTCATAGAGCCCCATTATTGCCTCATAGAGCCCCATTATTGCCTCATAGAGCCCCATTATTGCCTCATAGAGCCCCATTATTGCCTCATAGAGCCCCATTATTGCCTCATAGAGCCCCATTATTGCCTCATAGAGCCCCATTATTGCCTCATAGAGCCCCATTGTTGCGACATAGAGCCCCATTATTGCCTCATAGAGTAACATCATAGAGCCCCATTATTGCCTCCTCATAGAGCCCCATTATTGCCTCATAGAGCCCCATTATTGCCTCATAGAGCCCCATTATTGCCTCATAGAGCCCCATTATTACCTCATAGAGCCCCATTATTGCCTCATAGAGCCCCATTATTATTGCCTCATAGCCCCCATTAGTGCATCATAGAGCCCCATTATTGCTTCATAGAGTCCCATTATAATCTCATAGAGCCCCTTATTATTAGAGGCCATAGAGCCTCATGATTGCTTCCATAGAGCCCATTATTCCCCCCATAGAGCCTATTATTGCCTCATAGAGCCCCATTATTGCCTCATAGAGCCCCATTATTGCCTCATAAACCCCATTATAGCCTAGCAGAACACCATTATATCCCCATAGAGGCCCATTATAGCCTCAAAGACCTCATTATAGCCTCATAGAGCCACATTATTGCCTCATAGATCCCCATTGTTGCCTCATAGAGCCCCATTATTGCATCATAGAGCCCCAGTATTGCCTCATGCCTCATAGAGCCCCATTATTGCGTCATAGAACCCCCATTAGTGCATCATAGAGCCCCATGATTGCTTCCTAGAGCCCCATTATAACCTCATAGAGCCAAATTATTTCCCCATCGAGCCTATTATTGCCTCATAGAGCCCGATTATTGCGTCATAGAGCCCGATTATTGCCTCATAAACCCTATTATAGCCTAACAGAGCCCCATTATTGCCTCAGAGACTTCATTATAGCCTCCTAGAGCCCCATTGTTGCGACATAGAGCCTCATTATTGCATCATATAGCCCCATTATTGCATCATAGAGCCCCATTGTTGCGACATAGAGCCCCATTATTGCCTCATAGAGCCCCATTACTGCGTCATAGAACCCCCATTAGTGCATCATAGAGCCCCATGATTGCTTCCTAGAGCCCCATTATAACCTCATAGAGCCAAATTATTTCCCCATAGAGCCTATTATTGCCTCATAGAGCCCGATTATTGCGTCATAGAGCCCCATTATTGCCCATTATAGAGCCCCATTATTATAGCCTCATAGAGCCCCATTATGGCCTCATAGAGCCCCATTATTGCCTCATAGAGCCCCATTATTGCCTTATAGAGCCCCATTATTGCCTCATAGAGCCCCATTATTGCCTCATAGAGCCCCATTATTGCCTCATAGAGATCCATTATTGCCTCATAGAGCCCCATTATTGCATCATACATCCTCATTTTTGCCTCATAGTGCCACATTATTGCCTCATAGAGCCCCATTATAGCCTCATAGAGCCCCATTATAGCCCCATAGAACCCCATTATTGCCTCATAGAGCCCCATTATAACCCCATAGAGCCCCATTATTGCCTCATAGACCGCATTATAGCCTCATAGAGCCCCAGTATTGCCTCATAGAGCCCCATTATTGCCTCAGAGAGGCCCATTATTGCCTCATAGAACCCTATTACTGCCTCATAGAGCCCCATTATTGCCTCATAGAGCCCCATTATTGCCTCATAGTGCCCCATTACTGCCCCATAGAACCTATTATAGCCTCATAGACCCCATTATAGCCTCATAGAGCCCCATTATAGCCTAATAGAGCCCGATTATAGCCTCATAGAGCCCCATTATTGCCTCATAGAGCCCCATTATTGCCTTCATAGAGCCCCATTATTGCCTCATAGAGCCCCATTATTGCCTCATAGAGCCCCATTAGAGCCTCATAGAGCCCCATTTTTGGCTCATAGAGCCACATTATTGCATCATAGAGACCCTTTATAACCACATAGATCCCCATTATTGCCTCATTGACCTCATTATAGCCTCCTAGAGCCCCATTCTTTCGACAAAGAGCCCCTTTATAGCCTCATAGAGCCCCATTATTGCCTCATAGAGCCCCATTATTGCGTCATAGTCCCCATTATAGCTTCATAGAGCCCCATTATAACATCATAGAGACCCATTATTGCCTCATAGAGCCCCATTATTGCATCATAGAGACCCTTTATAACCACATAGAGTCCCATTATTGCCTCATTGACCTCATTATAGCCTCCTAGAGACCCATTCTTTCGACATAGAGCCCCATTATAGCCTCATAGAGCCCCATTATTGCCTCATAGAGCTCCATTATTGCGTCATAGAACCCCCATTATAGCTTCATAGAGCCCCATTATTGCCTCATTGAACTCATTATAGCCTCCTAGAACCCCATTCTTTCGACATAGAGCCCCATAATAGCCTCATAGAGCCCCATTATTGCCTCATAGAGCTCCATTATTGCGTCATAGAACCCCCATTAGTGCATCATAGAGCCCCATGATTGCTTCATAGAGTCCCATTATAATCTCATAGAGCCAAATTATTTCCCCATAGAGCCCATTATTTCCTCATAGACCCCATTATTGCATCATAGACCCCATTATTGCCTCATAAACCCTATGAGAGCCTAACAGTGCCCCATTATAACCCCATAGAGGCCCATTATAGCCTCAAAGACCTCATTATATCCATTATTGCGTCATAGAACCCCCATTAGTGCATCATAGAGCCGCATTATTGCCTCATAGAGCCCCATTGTTGCGACATAGAGCCCCATTATTGCGTCATAGAGCCCCTTTATAACCACATAGAGCCCCAGTATTGCCTCATAGAGCCCCATTATTGCGTCATAGAGCCCCTTTATAACGACATAGAACCCCATTATTGCCTCATAGAGCCCCATTATTGCCTCATAGAGCTCCATTATTGCCTCATAGAGCTCCATTATTGCGACATAGAGCTCCATTATTGCGTCATAGACCCCATTATAGCCTCATGGAGCGGCATTATTGCTTCATAGAGACCCATCATTGCCTCATAGAGCTCCATTATTGCGACATAGAGCTCCATTATTGCGACATAGAGCTCCATTATTGCGTCATAGAGCCCCATTATAACCACATAGAGCCCCAGTATTACCTCGTAGAGCCCCATTATTGCATCATAGAGCCCCATTATTGCATCATAGAGACCATTTATAACCACATAGAGCACCATTATTGCCTCATAGACTTCATTATAGCCTCCTAGAGCCCCATTGTTACGGCATAGAGCCCCATTATTGCCTCATAGAGCCCCATTATTGCGTCATAGAGCTCCATTATTGCGACATAGAGCTCTATTATAGCGTCATAGACATCATTATAGCCTCATGGAGCGGCATTATTGCTTCATAGAGCCCCATTATTGCATCCTAGAGCCCCATTATTGCATCCTAGAGCCCAATTCTTACCTCATAGAGCACCATGATTGCAACATAGAGTCCCATTATTTCCTCGTAGAGTCCTATTATTGCTCCATAGAGCCCCAGAGTAGCCTCATAGACCCCATTATAGCCTCATAGAGTCCCATTGTTGCTATATAGAGCCCCATTATTCCCTCATAGAGCCCTATTACTGCCTCATAGAGGCCAATTATAACCCCATAGAGCCCCATTATAGCCTCATAGACCTCATTATAGCCATCATTGAGCCCCAGTATTGCGTCATAGAGCCCCGTTATTGCCTCATAGAGCCCCATTATTTTCTTCATAGAGCCCCATTCTTGCCTAATAGAGCCCCATTATTACCTCGTAGAGCCCCAGTATTTCATTTTAGAGCCCCATTATTGCCTCATAGAGCCACATTATTGCATCATAGAGACCCTTTATAACCACATAGAGCCCCATTATTGCCTCATAGAGCTCCATTGTTGCGACATAGAGCCCCATTATTGCCTCATAGAGCTCCATTATTGCATCGTAGACCACCATTATTGCGTCATAGACCCCATTATAGCTTCATAGAGCCCCATTATAACATCATATAGCCCCATTATAGCCTCTTAGAGCTTCTTTATTGCCTCATAGAGCCCCAGTGTTGCGACATAGAGCCCCATTATTGCCTGATAGAGCTCCAATATTGCGTCGTAGAACCCCCATTAGTGCATCATAGAGCCCCATGATTGCTTCTTAGAGCCCCATTATAACCTCATAGAGCCAAATTATTTCCCCACAGTGCCCATTATTGCCTCATAGAGCCCCATTATTGCGTCATAGAGCCCCACTATTGCCTCATAAACCCTTTTATAGCCAAACAGAGCCCCATTATAACACCATAGAGGCCCATTATATCCTCAAAGACCTCATTATAGCCTCATAGAGCCGCATTATTGACTCATAGAGCCCCATTGTTGTGATATAGACCCCTATTATTGCCTCATAGAGCCCCATTATTTCCTCCTAGAGCCCCATTATTGCCTCATAGAGCCCCATTATTGCCTCATAGAGCCCCATTGTTGCGACATAGAGCCCCATTATTGCCTCATAGAGCCCCAGTATTGCCTCATAGAGCCCCACTATTGCGTCATAGAGCCGCTTTCTAACGATGTAGAACCCCATTATTGCCTCATAGAGCCCCATTATTGCCACATAGAGCCCCATTATTGCGACCGAGAGCTCCAGTATTGCGTCATAGACCCCATTATAGCCTCTGGAGCCGCATTATTGCTTCATAGAGCCCCATTATTGCATCATAGAGCCCCACTATTGCATCATCGAGCCCCAGTACTGACTCACAGAGCCCCAGTATTGCCTCATAGAGCCCCAATATTACCTCATAGAGCCCCATTATTGCCTCATAGAGCCCCATTATTACCTCGTAGAGCCCCATTATTGCATTTTAGAGCCCCATTATTGGCTGATAGAGCCACATTATTGCGTCATAGAACCCCCATTAGTGCATCATAGAGCCCCATTATTGCCTCATAAACCCTATTATGGCCTAACACATCCCCATTATAACCCCATAGAGGAACATTATAGCCTCAAAGACCTCATTATAGCCTCATAGATCCGCATTATTGCCTCATAGAGCCCCAGTATTGCATCATAGAGGCCCGTTATAACCTCATAGAGCCTCATTATTGCATCAGAGCCCCGTTATTGCCTCATAGAGCCCCATTATTGCATTATTGAGGCCAATTCTTACCTCATAGAGCACCATGATTGCAACATAGAGACCCATTATTTACTCGTAGAGTCCCATTATTGCTCCATAGAGTCCCAGAATAGCCTCATAGACCCCATTATGGCCTCATAGAGTCCCATTGTTGCTATATAGAGCCCCATTATTCCCTCATAGAGCCCTATTACTGCCTCATAGAGGCCAATTATAACCTCATAGAGCCCCATTATAGCCTCATAGACCTCATTATAGCCATCATTGAGCCCCTAGAGCCCCATTATTACCTCGTAGAGCCCCATTATTGCGTTATAAAAGCCCATTATTGCTTCATAGTGTTCCTTTATTGCATCACAGAGCCCCATTATTGCCTCATAAATCCTATTATAGCCTCATA